>NW_015113094.1:236084-237339 GCF_001443285.1 Poecilia latipinna | reverse complement strand
TAATTTGTGGTCTATTAACGGATCAACCCGGGACATTTTCCTTTATGCTCCTTCTTGAATTTTATTAAAATCAGGTAAAGGTTAGGGTTTTACCTGCCAGTTTTGATTTTTCAATTTATGGCATGTAATTCAAAGGCGAAACAAAACAAAAAAAAAAAAAAAAACTTCAGCAGACTCTTTGATAGAAGTGGTAGTTTTGAAACCAATGGAAAACAAAGTAATTATCCACATTTCTTAGAGATTCACTGATCGATCATTTGGAGATCATAACCAGTTTTCACCTCTTAGCTGGGACTCTTAGTAGGGAGGTCAAATCATAAATGGCTTGTACTTTGATCCACTTTTTTGATCTTACTAAAAGTGTGATAAAAGTTAGTGTGAACATATTTTTGATGCATAAACTGGATTTGTTGAATTTCACTATCTGGTTTTCCTATCTCTGCCAGTGAACGTGCAACAATTTCATTTTTATTTTTAAGTTTTACTGTCTTAAAAAAAAAAAAGAATCTATCAAAATTACAATCTGCATAATTAAATGTCAAAGACAACTGGAAATCAGTATTGGCCTGAAAAAGCTGTCTGAAAAATGGGGAATGTCTTGATATTCCCTCATTTTCTGTTGGGTTTAAACTACTTCATTTTTCAAATAGGCTGCAGCACATTTTTGCTTTTATGCTCTACACTCCTTTGAAAGAAGGCATCCAACTTGGCAAGTCAGATGCTTAAGGAAAAGTGGAAAGTTTGGTATCTGTTGTGATTGGTGCATCTCTACTGTAAGGTAATTTGTTTTTGTCTTTAAACTGGGCTCCGCAAAAGCATATTTGTTTTAAAGATTTGGTCATAAAAATACCTGACCTCATGCAACAAAAACATTTCATTTTCCTTTTTTGAAAATGCTCCTTCAAAAAGTCATACGAGCCTCACAGCTCTTTTTTTTTTTTTTTTTTTGTCTTTATCTCTGCCGTCTGATCTATCATGTCAGGAACAGGTCAAGGAAGTAAAGAGGCTCACGAGTTTCTCTCACTGTGCCCAAATTGTCCTATTATCTCGTGTTTGACGTGCCGACACAGTGCAATCTCATTAGTTCTGATGCCTGAAACGATATTGTACCCTCAGCACTGTACGTCTTGAGATTTGTGGCTTTGGAAAAATAGAATCACACACAAACTGTGTGTGTTAGCTGTGTAATCAGAGATGGATTTGCTTCACTGATACCACCAGGGAGGCTTTTGTACCCACCTGACTGATGGGAGAT
>NW_015113094.1:206449-232923 GCF_001443285.1 Poecilia latipinna | reverse complement strand
TGGGAGATACTGCGCTCTTGCTTTGTTCACATGGATCCCACGGTTGCTCAGACGCTGTGAGACTCCTGCAAACTGCTCATTTTTTAGCGTTTCCCTTTCGTGCGACAGCAGCAGCACTGAGCCGATCTTTGTGCTGCGCTGAGTTGTGCCTGGGGTCCCAGGCTGCCCTCCTTCCTGCTCGAGCACACACATACACAGTGCTGCCATTCAGCCCACCTCAGAATTAACAAGCTCTTATCCTTGCAAATGTGTCCACACAAGCAGGAAAAGTTTGGGGGTAGAGGTTGGAGGGGGGGGTAAAGTTTTCCTACACCTCAGGTTTCTGGAGTGGGAGTGGGGTTCACAGAGCTGTGACATGAACTCGCTGCTCTGACTTGTTAAACGTTGGCTGTTTGTTGGAAATATGTGGATTTACAGACTGCAGTAATGGATCCTGGCTCATCCAGAAAGCCCCATTCGATGGCTGCTGTTGGCCATGTGGAGCAAACAGACATAATAAAATGTTTTGCAGACATCTGAATGACTAATCACAGGCTGCTATCAATCCTGCTGCTGTTATTTATTACATTTTAGCTGTTGTCACATCCCAGCTATTGTAAATCCATATCTGTTTTCCATGAAGGCTTTTGCAGATTTTTCTGCTGTTTGCCGAGAGATAATAAGTCTTTCTATTTGGCCAGATGTTTTCATTTCCAAGGTTTTACTCATAAGGACATATTAAAAAAATATATGCTCAGCGAAAATTAAACAACGTATAAAGTCATAAATCATATTATAAACACAAATTAAAGGCTATTCTCTCATGGATGGGTGGATCTAAGCCGCTCTAAGTCTAGGCGGGTGTAAAAAAAGTAACCTATAGTTTCCTTGTTCATTTGGATCATTGTCCTGTTGTGATGATCTCAAATTGGGCTTAGAATCACATTTGATTTGAGAAAACTTTGATGAAAATAGTTCAACACCTACTCCGTAATGGACAGCATCCAATCACCAGCTCTCCACTGCCATGTTTGATAGAATTAGTTGTTTTTGCAGATGTATTCGTCTCGCTGTTCATTGTAGTCAAGCGCCTTGCCTCACCATCCCCAAAATGATGCATGGTGGTGGGAGCAATTACGCTGTGGTAAAAGCTTTCCCTCATCCGGGAGATCAGAGGTCCATGCTTTTCTGATTTGCATTTGTAAGAAAAATTGAAAACCTTGTAAGTTTGTGTTCGCTTTGCGATTACGAGGAGCTGCTTTGTGTTGGTCTGTCACCCAAAATCCCAAAGCAACACATCGAAATACGGCGTTGTAAACTGACAAAAGTTGTGAAAGGTTTACGAGTACTTTCATAAGGCACTGCAAATCCAAGATCAGTGGGAACAAGATCTTTAATTAATTATATGTTGACAAATAAAAGTTCAATCAAATGTTTTACCAACTTTTTTGTTATTTTACAATCACTATATCTGTCTGTAAACCCCTCCCCCGCCCTCCACAAAAAAAACCCCAAAAACGTTTTACGTATTAAGATCGTGTGTGTCAGTCTTTTAAAGCTTTCCACAGCCTGTTTGCATCTTGTCTGCTTTCAGCCTTTCAACATGTGACTGACTGGAAAGAAGCTTCACATAAATGCAAGCCAGTGTTGAACAAGCGTCTAGTTTGAGCAGATGAGTGTTAAAATGCATTGTCTTCAAGCACATGGTTATCTCTAAATGTTGAGTCAATGCAAAAGTGATGAGCAGAGTATTGCGGAGTATATTAGCTTCTGACAAGGCATCTGATTCATTTGTGAAGCACTGCAGAGCTTCTTCTCAGCATGGCCGTGTACTCATTTCATTTCATATCTGCGCCCAGTGCAGTGTTTTTAACAACTGTCTCTGTAACCTATTTAAAACCTCCTGGATTCTTTCAGTCATGCCAAATGCCAGCTCATCTTGGGCACAGACAGTTGCTCAAGTGGTGTTCTTAAGACACTCAGAGATAAAGATCAACCGTGGCTTGTGCTCCTGTTCTCGTCTCCATGTTCAGTTTTGAACTGTAAAAAAAAAGCTCTGCTTTCATGTTAGAGAAAAATGGCTCATTGACACTTCAATGTCTGTTATGCGCTATGCGTTCACAAACCTCACTCTATCAAAAACATCTACAAGTTGGTAGAACTTTTGCTTTTCAGCAGGAAGGTTCTGGGTTCGAATCCCAGGCTTGGATCTTTCTGCACAGAGTTTGTATGTGCTCCCCATGCATATGTGGGTAGTCTGGCTTTTTTCCCAAACAAAAAAAAAAAAAAAAAAAAAAAACATGGCTGTTAGGTTGAGTAGTTTCTCCAAATTGCCCATAGGTCTGAGTTTGTCCTGTGTGTCTCTGAGTTGATACAGCCTGGACTGGCGACTTGTCCAGCTGACGCTCAATGACCGCTGCAGATAAGCTCCAGTCTGCCTGTGATCCTGCATGGACAAGCGGGTGTAGGTAATGGATGGACGGATAATTATAGATCAATTTAAGGCAGCTAGGATTAAACCACCTGGCCAAATATACTGCTGGTATCCAAATTGTGAATGGATGACAAAATGAAACACAGTGTCCTATCAAGGATCGCATCCAAGCAGTCTTTTTGAATTGCAGGATAACACACACTGATGTGCTAATGATTGTGATTCAACACAGTATCCAGCACTAGTTCTCACAACTGCAATTATGAAGGGAAGCGTTCTTGTCCTTAACCGTTCTCAGGGCAGTTGGAGCTTGAGCTGCAGTTTGAGTAGAGTTTGAGTTGGGAAATAGTCTGAGCAGCACATTTTGAAATACAGCCTTGCAGTTCTTTTTTTTTTTTTTTTGAGGAAATATTTTGAAATGGATAAAGGAAACATAGATATACATATGTTTGAGGGATTTAAGGAGTGAAACTGCAATTGTACAGGTACAAACCCATCTTAAACTAAAGCTTTACATCGTTATTCAGTATATTTAAAGTCAAATAGTTAATGTTGGAGAAAAAAAATGCAAAGCAAAAAGAAAGCAGTAAAATATTAAACTAGACAAAAAATATCAGTCGTGATCTTAAATAATCTTTTGTTTGCCTGAGCACATTTTGCTGCGTATTTTGTGTAATATTAGTGTATTAATGCTCTTCATTTGGGCTTTTTTTCAGTTTCTGTCTTTTATATTTTAATAAACAACACAGTCAAATAAGAACACTTATTTCTTTTTACACAAAAATTACTTTTTCATATTATGGCCACGCAATTTACTTTTACATTTTTACTCAGAGTCAAAATGAATCACCTGTGGAAGTTGTGCTGATGCATATGTAAATTACTGTGGCTGTCTGAGAAGCAGTCATAGCTGATGGGGGCGACTGGCTGTAGGTTTCGTGTTTCAGACATGAGTTTGTTTTGGGGGAGTTTCCCTTTGCTGTGTTGTCAGAGATGGCTCGTCTGCAAACACAAGGCCAAGGCCGTGGTGCAGCACATGCCTGTACACATGAATTGTGTGTATTGTGCTTCAGCCTGCACCTGTTTGCTCCTTCTGAAGGTCTGAGTTTGCTCCGTCGCCTCCTGCAATTTGCAGTTGTGGAAGTGTTGGAAGATTTGGAGATGAGAAAGCAATAACTATGCAATACCTGAAACAATGTTTGCTATTCTAAAAGAGGGGAAAATGGACAAAAAAAAAGTCTGTCTACTGGAATCAGCTTTTACCTTTATAGCATTGCTCTGTAATACTTTTTTCATTTGGAAGCAGTGAGAAGGGATAACTTTAAAGTTAGCTTTTTCCATTATATGTTGGGTCTTTAAAGATGAAGTGAGAGGAAGCACAGAAACATGACAAAATATTTAAAGGATGCATGCATTCATAGAATAGACCTGATCTATGGATGCATGGAAGTTGTTCATGCAGGCTTTTACAGCAGAGAGCTAGACTTCAGCAAGTGTTGGACGTTTTGCTCCTTCGCCTCTTGTCACATTTGTTGCTTCGGTTGTTATAAACCTGCATTTTTTTTTAGTTTGAAAATGAGTCAGGATGTTTTTTGCAATGCCTGTCATGGGGATATTTCATTAAATTGATGAAGAAGTCAATTGCCGGACAGCTGACTTCAGTAGATGTCAGGAAGGATAACCCATGTTACTAAAAAATTAGGTCTTATCCTTTTGAGCTTTCAACTTCTGCCGTGGAACACGCTGGATTTAGAAATATTAACAGTGCTTTGAAAATGTTTGGGCCAAGGGAAGGGTCTAAGTTGTCAATGTATGTTTCAGCTCATCAAACGCATTCTGTTTTCAAAAGCAATTAATGGATTAGTACAAATTATCCGCATTTGCTTTTAACCCAACTCAGTTCCACAGGCTTAGTTTCTGTCAGAGCTGCAGAATAAAGAAATGATCTGAGTAGATCTGACAACATGAAACAAGTTAAAAGATTCCAAAAATTCACCGCATCATATCCTGCTCTAAAGGCATTAAAAAACCCACGAGAAACAAAGTCATTGACATCTACCAGTCTGGAAAGGGCTGTAAAAGCATTTCTGAGGCTCCGGGATGCCAGAGAACCACTAAACACAAATGGAGAAAACACAAATCACTAGAGAAAATTGCTGAAGCAGCTGTCCTACCAAAATTGCTCCAAGAGGGCTTTGACAAATCATAACAAGCATCAATGCACTGACCCATTTCTGACCTCATGAATGAACATCAGATCGTTAGGTTTAGATTTCCACCAGTTCTCTCCTTGCTTATTGTCCCTTGTGTCACTTTCTGGTCTCTGTGTTTTCATCACAGGTTGCCCCAACCACTCATTGCACAAGTGTGACACGGTACGGAATGAGTCACCTTTATAGTCAATCGCCCACCTCTTCTTTTTCATCTCCCCAGACCTCTAACCTTTCTTGCTTCCCCTGCGGCTCACCTCTTGTCCTTATATTTACTTCAAAACCACAAGTGATTGAATTTTATTTTCCTTTCCAGGGAAAATTTCATGCTGCAGCCTTGCAAGGGCTTCACATCAGAATGATTGTCTGGGTGTTAAACCAACATCTCCTTGGAGCATTCATCGCCTCTCACCTCTTTACCTCGATTTCTCTTGTCTCTCCTGAGAGTGCTGTTTGTATCTCTGTCATCGCAGTGTTGCTGCCAGCACTCTGCGCGGCTGCTCTGCAGTGCAAATAAAGAGTTTGAGCACAGCACTGTCCTCTCTTTTAGCTCATTTCTTTGGCAGTGTTACTCAGTCCTGGTCTGAGTGTTAATCACAAGTGCGCTGACAGATGCTTGGCGTTTGGTGGGGGGAAGAGTTTGATAAAGAGGATGAGGTGTTGACTAATTTTATGGTCAGAGTTTAGTGGTTTGTCAGAAGTTGAGTGCAATGTCGGCAGATTGTGCTTTGAAGACGACTGCTCACCTGCTGAGGCGCTTTGTGCAGAGAAAGACTTTTTTTTTTTAAATGTTATTAATGTAAACAACACAAACAACCTCTTAGTGTGTCCCAAAATGAAGGGGCAATTTTTGTGTTTCCATAGAAACAAGATGTTGCCTTCTGGAGCTTAAGCTGCTTTTTATTTTTGCACGTTTTCTTTTTTTGGGGGGCGGGGGAGGATTTGGGGAGGCAAAAAAAAATAAGTGAGAATAAAGGTGGATTCCAGCTGAGTTCTTCCAAATGCTGACACTGGTGTTTGTTTGACTCAGATCAGAATGCACCAGAAATATTAAATGTGCAAGTACAGTTCCTACAAATCATCACCTTGTTTTTGTGAAGCCTCAACACACATGCTTATCTGACATCAGCGCTGACGTCAAAATGACCCAAAAAAGAAAAACTGAGCTGCCTCTGGAAAAGCACACGGTTAAATATAGCGACTACATGTGGTGTTGTAATGTGATGTGGAAAAGGATTCAGGACTGCAGCAGTCACAATGTATGTGTAGGATGGTGGTGGTGGTGGTGGTGGGGGTGAGGGGAGGTTGGCCCAGTGCAAGGACAGTGGAGTTACTTCCACCTACCATGCTAGCCAACCAGGCAGAGAGATCATGCATGCTGAAAACTGGTCCTGTAGTCGGGGGGGGGGGGGGAGAGGGGGGAACAGCAGCAACATCAGGCTGTGCTGCCGGCTCCAACTTTGGCATGAGTCTGGTGTTACTGCATCACATTGGGTGACAGGCCAGAGGTCCTCTGACCTCCCTGTCTTACCCGCAAGGCGAAGCATAACAGCTGGGTGGCCTTGCTGTGCGTTACCTCCCCCAGCAGATAGCACAGTCTGTTGGAAGAACTGAAAGAGCAAACTGCAGATAGAGATGACTGCATGAGTAAGGACAGACGAACAGGAAGCAGATGGGGTTTTTTTGTTCTTCCTGTCTTGCCTTGCCTTGCTTTCATTACTTCCTTATTGCTCCTGCTCAACTCTAGTTTGCTGAAGAATCTTTAACTTCAGCGATGTTGACATCACATGTCTGAATACTCCGGTTGCTTATGGCTTGACTCCTCCCCTTAGTTCCCCCTTTCACACTATGCACGAGTAAAACACTCCAAGACCATATTGACTGCAGATGAATTATTCATACTGTCACTGCTGAAATGATGTTGTATGGTAACTTTAAAAAAAATATTTTTTTTTTTTTCAGAGGTAAATATAAGGTTTAACCTGTGTACACAGAGCTCTCTACATTTTTTGCAGCGCCTGGTAAGAATTTGTTAAAAATCTTAAAAATAAATTAATCTTTTGTTGGATAATCTCACACATAAAAGAAGAAGAAAAAACATGTTATATAATAATTGTCGTTAGCAAAATTATAGGGGAATTCTTAATAATTTCTGTAACATAGATGTAAATGTTCTCAGTTGTATTTTCAGTTAGTCTAAGTGTCTAGGAACTCTTAATTTGTAATTAACGACTTCCTGTTTAAACATGATGTGACGCAGAGTTGCCATTTCTTTCAGCCTATGTTCAATATTGGAATTACAAGAGAACATGCATTTTAAGTCAGACAGACAGGCATTGATCTTCTTTAGTCTTAAGTCCTATGTTGGTACATTTACCGTCTGCTCTGACAGTAAATACATTTTGCCATCTGTACCCGTCTACTGGGGGATTCCCGGACCCTCTATAGATATCAACGTGCAGCCCAGATTTTTGTGACCTTGGTTGCTATGCGGCGACATCAACATGGATGCTCCCACTCAACTTGTGGTGACAAGCATAAAAAAAAAAAAAAAAACAATGTACACATGTCTTTAGCAGAAGAAAAAACAAACAAACTTGTCTTAAAAAATAAAAATAGGGAGATTCTGCCATTTTTTTCCCCCATTTTGCTTAATTTGTCTCCTAGGAACCAAAGGTTATAAAAACATATCAACACAAATAATTCACCAGACACAAAGCTATGTCCTTGTCCACCTCAAGTTCTAGGTGTAAACTCCTCATTTTATCTATGGAGAAAACTCAGGACATTGTAGAGACGTTCTGCAAGGAGGAACGCTCAAACATCCGCCCCCTTTGTTGGCAAAAGATTGTTTTGCCAACAGGACAGCATTACTCTTTTGTAGATTAAAATAATTTCTAAGGTTTTCTTATCAGATCACATGCCTCAAGCATTGGTGTAGGTCTCTGTGAGCAACACTCATCTCAACTGAGACGCGGTGCATAAGGAAGTCTGGTTTTAATCATCACCAGGTATTGCTCATACACCCAGCTGTCATCTCATGAACACCAGAGGAAAGGTTTGATCACAATTTTAAATAGGTGTCAGTAATTATTCCTCTATTATGGTCCTGCTGGTATTAATGCTATCTGACTTGTTTAGTAAACAATTTGGGAGTGTGAGGATACAGTCATATCACAAAACTGATGAGTTTCTTCAGATCATGTCGGGACATTAGTCCTTTAATGCTGGGAATGTTCTTCAGGTGATATAGAAGGGTGACAATTTGCAACTGTCTTTGTGTCTCTGGAAGTTCAAGGACAACTCAGGACTTTGTAGAGACATTGTGCAATCCATCACTAGATAAATATATTAAAAAAAAAGACTCTGAAGGACCAGTAATAATTTAAAACATTAAACATAACTTAAACATTACCTAAATTAGAAAGTCTGTAAATATTTTAGACTTTTTTAAGTCCTAAATTTGAAAAGAACACATTTAAGAGTTTTAATGGCTTTTGTGTTCCGGCAAAGATGTCTTACCTAGCAAAAACATTTAAAAATTGGTGGTAACTTTGTGCTTATCTAAGTTAGCATTATTAGTTGCCTGGCAGGAAGACATTATTTGTTGATTCCGTCATCACAGCAGGGTAACTGGAAGCTACTTCCTCCTTTTCCTCCATCAAAATAAGAGTTCCAACGTTGACACCAGGCGTCACACCTAAAGCATTCACCTTCAAAGTAACAGTATTTCTGCAGAAGAAGCTGTGTGCTGACAGGCTTCGCTTAGACAAGAAATAATGTGGCGTTTTAATATCGTGAGATCTCGTTACATCCCTCGTAGACACAGGAGCCTGAGGCGGCAAAATGGCAGAAGAAGTTAAATTTTCTGGTCAGCCTGCGTTATTTGCAGAGTTATGACCCTGTCCTTTAGTGTTTTGAGTCCTCTTGATATCTGAAGACTTCTTTTTTTTTTTTTTTTTTTTTTTCACACAGCCACAACCCAAACAATGTCTTCCCTCATTTGTCTTCAGAAATTTGGGACTTGGGCTAAGGTGAAAAGTGCTGAGGTATGAATGAGGGCAGGGGTGCTTTTACCCATTATACTGCTCTGTTAGCACTTTCTTGTAGCGGACTTGTCAGATCACATTAGTGGCAAGTTTGCTCCCGAGGTCACCCCAGGCAGAGTCCAGTGTCATCTAGATAGAGTGCTATATGATTGTGTGGGTGTGTGTGTGTGTGTGTGTGAAATGGAAGTTGGTTGGCTGAAGGAGGAGGAAATTACACACATGCAGCTGACATGAAGAGGTCTTCTTGTGCCTCTCATTTTGATTTTTTCAAGGCTTCTGGCAGTGTGTGTGCGCAACACTTATTCCTGCAGGATTGTTATGTCAGCTTTTCATAATGCAGCTGCACCGACCGGCAGACAGCAATGCCTTTTTGAAATGCAATTAGCAAAGAGTGGGCATGTCAACATCGTATAGAGGCTTAACATCAGGCATATTGACACACATTACAGTGGATTCTACTCTGGAGAGATAGATTAGATACTGTGGATGAAGCTGCAAAAGCTCTGACATGTTTCTGTAGTTTATTACAACATGGCAAGGATAAAGAGCTGCAAAGTAGCCAAATTCATCACGGGAGCATAGGAAAAACCAAAACATGTCACCGAGGACGTTGTTGGCAAGATAATGAGGCTTATTATCCCACACACAGGGAAACTTCAATGAAATACAAGGGACTTAATTTTAAGGGACAGCAATGGATTTGAAAATTGTTCTTTTCAGATAGGCAAGAAAGAAAATAAGCAGATTTTATGGCCGAGGGCCAAAAATAAGAGTAGAACCATCAGGCAGTGCGTTGTCTGCCAGGCCTATAGGTTATTTCATGTGCTCTTGGCTTTGCTGCTGTAAAAAGGGGAAAAGTACTTTACCCTGATATTTCTTAAAACAGGTGTGTAGGAGAAGGACAAGACGGTCTCAGCAAAGAAAACAGAAAAAAAATAACTCCTGCACAATGTTGCTTTAAAAATGTATTAAAAGTAAAAGTTTTGGTAAGTGAACGGTTACCCCCGGCAATTGCTGTTTCATTATTTTAATTACATGGAGTATAAATATGGAGTATGTTGAAGCAATAAAGATTCGAATTTGGTTGAACTTTCACTAAGTTTCATAAATATGAGATTAGTTGTTTTTGATTGGCTAACTTGATTTATTTTACATGTATTTCTGCAACGGCCAGATAGAATCATATTTTGTCACTTTTTCATTCAACCAGTCAACAAATAAGCGAGTAAAATTGTTTATTCGTTGCTTTATGCTGAAATGTTATCTCTCTGTCCTGTGCCGTAACTAAGAGGGAGCTGGTGTCTGTCTCAGAAGTAGCACTGACCAAATACCTTTGCTGAACCAAAGCCTGATGAAGAACTGCCTGTGTTGAGTGTTTTTACACAAAGCAGAAATCTGAATTACCCAGAAATTTTTTTTTTTGCCCAAGCACATTCCAGCTCTGAATAGAAAGGGAAACTTATCTTTGGCCTGACTGAACTCACTGATTTCAAAGTTTTTGTGAACGATATGCACTTTCATGTTTATCTACCACACGAGTAAAGTGAAACTCTTTAAGTTATTCTCATTGCTCTATGGATGCCGTTTCAGTTCTATTATGAGTTTGCTTTTGCGCAGATCGGCCCAACAGAGGCTGTAGATGAGGAGATGTGATTAAATCAAGTGGTTAAAACAAGTTTCCATTTACCTGCCTATATTAGGGCATATTTAAAAGGTAGGAATTGAATGACTCCAAGTGAAAAATGTGGGAATAAACGTAATCTTACCTCATGAATTGTGGTTTTCTGTTTCAGTTTTCAATCCAGGTCTTAAAATGATGACTGGTGTGTGAGTCTGCAAGTGTTCACCATTGTAGCGTAATGTTTAAGCTGGACATAGTTTACTCAAAGGCAATGTTAAGTCATGTCAGCTTTGAATCATCCAGTTGTCTCAGTAGCAAAGCATGCGTGAGAAACTTTGTGTCCGAAGTCTCAAACAAATGTCACTTACAATCTCAATATAAGCCTGTTAAATTGTCTCTGAGCTGTTGCCTATCGCTTTTGGTTGCCAAGTCACATCTGGCTGTTGCTTCAAAAAGCAGGAACCTTTGAGTGTTGGTCTTAAAAAAAAAAAAAAAAAAAAAAAAACTTCACCCGGTCAGCTAATGCTCCTGGTGGAGGCCGGGTTTTTGGGCACCAAGCTGAGGAGAAACACTCAACAGCTGCTTGTTGGAATAACAGGAGTGACTCAAGTGACTGCACCACGGCGTTCATGTTACCCAGGCTGGCTTTTAATAGCCGAGGTTGACTGCAGAGAAAAGATTAGAACGAGGTACAGTAGCCCGATCACATGTCAGAGATGAAAGCGATGTGAAAGGTCTGTTGACGGAAAACTTGTGACTTTCTGTTTTGCGGCAGTCTGCCAGGTTTTTGCTGAAGCTCTTTCCCCTTTACGTCCTTCTAAAAATGCATTTTATTAAAGCTGTTCCTTTTGTGTTAATGGTTCCCTAATGAAGCACTTTATCTCTGTGTTTTGAATGACCGTCATGCTGGCTCGTCGCAGCAATTAAGTCACGCTCCTGCACCGCCGGAGCTCGAGTCTAGGCACAGCGGCTGGTTTTTGGAAAAAATTATTTGTCAAAGTAATTTATATTTGAGTCTGGCTGCGGTGCTGGGGATTGTGAAGTAGAGTTATTGCTCTTGGCAGTTTGTGAGGACATGGAAAACCAACCGTCGTTTTTGGTTTTATAGGAGGATTAAATACATTTTAATGAGAGATTTTATTCATAACTTATATTTAGATCTACTTCTCAAACTATGTGAGCTGCAAAGTTATTCACTGCAGCTTCTATGTGCTGCTTGCAGGAAATTGAACTTAAGAATGAAAGCAATTGTTGAGCACATGACACTGACTAGTTTCTCATTGTGTTTGTAGAGTAATGCATTTTGTAAAATTTCCTAAACCACCATTATGACTATAATTTAAGAAAAACCCTTCCTTTTAAGGGTTTTTATTAAAAGGACAAAGTTATTACATCAATAATGTAATAACTTTAATAAGGACAAAGTTATTTTTCCATCTGGCAACATTGACACAAATTATCTTTACAGCTGAAACCAGATGTTTACATACGCTATATAAAAAGGCATATTCATTTTTTTTCAAATTGTCTGTTGTGAAATCAGAATAACTAAGTGAATCAGTATTACAAAAATGTTTTTTCCTGTTTGCTCAATGGAACTTGATGACAGTGAAAGAACCTTTGCTGTGCGGTTAGTTGTCACGAAAAGAAAAAAAAATTAGCAAAGAACAAGAATAGATTGTTTTCTTTTTTGATGATACTCATTCAGTCTGATAAACCCTTAGCACAGAGAAACATATCATAGAGACATTTTTGATATGAATATCTTAAATTGTCCCACTTTTTTTTCTGGTAACTAAATTTCTCTTTTATGTCAGTTTAAGTTTTAGGTCTGTGTGGTGATACATAGAAAATTTCTTTCAGAAAAAAAAAAAAAAAAAAAAATCAGCCATACTGAAAAATTCCCTAGAAATCCTCCAGAAAAAATGTTTTGTTTCTTTGTAAGCATTGCATATCATGCATCCTGACTGCTATGGGATTTGGAGTAATCAGGGTTTTCTTTGAAATTTCAATAAAACTTGAACTCATCTCTGATCAATAACCTGAAGTCAAACAAGTTTGTATATGTTTATTCTAAAGATGTGAATGGCTTATATTGTTTCCCTGTTACAATAACAAATTTTGCTGGACAATAAATTGTCCCAGAAATGATTAACAAAATAATAACATTGTTGTTTTGAGATCATTTTCCAGCAATGTATTGATAAAGGCATAAGGATGCAAGTTCACCTTCTCAAAGACCAGTAAACGTTCAATTTGTAAAGAACACTTGGCACTAGACCTGGAAAATATTTTTAATATCCAAAATAAAAGAAGACAACCAAAAGCAATAAATAAAACTGAAATAACAACCACTTAAAAGCAAAACCAATGGATTATGAAGTCTCGGTAAACACAATTTCCCTTAAAAATATACAAATCGAGCTCATTTTAATTTGATCAGTTAATAGCATGATTGATGATCCGCCATAAACAAGCCTATGGCGACAGTTTTATTTATCGTCCTACTGTCTGTTATATAACAGCATTTTACTTGAGGAAATAAATACTTGATATTGCTTAGTACAAGCTTGAAAAAAACTATTTTTTAACATCTATCTACTAATGGCATTACTCTATAACTGCTAAAATGATGGATTAAATATCTTCTCAGAAGGATAATAGTTTTAGTTAACACAGAATGACAATTCTACATTAGCTATAACATAATTTTAAAATTACTTTTAGACATCTTTACAATTATTCATAAAAAGTGATGTGATTATTGAGGTTGAAAAAGCAAATAGTTGCTTACTTGCTTCTTACACAGTAAATAAAGCTTTCCAGTTTTTTTTTGTGTGTGTATTCAGACTCCTGCTCCTGAAAAATTATTTTTAACCGAAGTCACTTCTTATGCATAGGAGTTTGAGCAGCATAGGAAATAAATGAACACACCTCCTCTCTTTCTATGCACCTGGTTAAATGGTAATGCATGCCAAGCAGCTTTGTCATCAACCATCTGCTGCTTCATCCCAAAAGCCACTTGATCCTTGATCACCTGCTCTGGCTGCTTTAACCACCAAATTGTGCAACTTCCTTCTTGGACTTCCTGCAAGTGACCTTTCCTTTAAGACCTAACATGAACATGCATGGGAAACTGAGTGCAAAGGTCAGCCTCTCTGCTGTTATATGAGGAAGAGGTGCAGAAATCCGATCAATACATAGTTAAACAAGTGGACACCTGGTCTCCAAAAAAGCTGCCAGGGAATTAAAAGGATTTTACTGGCTCTCCCAAGAGAGAAGACAAAGGGGAAGCTTTCATTTCAGCAACATAACAGTTAAGGAAATAGAATATGAGTCTATTTCTACCAGTCAAGCAGAAGAAGAGCACAGTGGTTGATTTTTAGACCTTTGCTGAGGTAAACTTCACATTTAAGTATCGACTGAGCACAGATCTCCCAGAAATTAAGAAACCCGCTGCTGAAAATTGTCTGGCCGATAAATCGGTGCATCCCTTATTTTGTGTTTACTTCTGATCAGTGCAGCCAGAGCATTGATGTGAATGCATCCTTGTGTTTAGTATAATTGTGAAGTAGTACAATCTCCTACCTGAGGAAAAAACTAAAGTTGCAATTACAAGGCAAGATTTAAATATTCTAATCTGAAATTACAATAACAATACATCTCCTGAATGGTTTAACTGAATGGGCATTTTAGCATGTGTTTAAACTTTAATAGGACATCCAGCTTGAGATTTTTGGGTATGTGTGTGCTTTCCCTTTATAGAAGAGAACTGTTATAAAATGTATTAACTAATAACTGAAACTAACCCATCCCAGTCGTAATACATATGCACCATATCACGCTCCTGCCTTTGTAACTACATGATGTCTCAGTGAAACCCCTTGATATGGGACCACCTGCTGCTGTTACTGGGGCTAAAACCTCAAGACACTATTAAGGTTGAAAGTAGAAAAGAGTCAAGCTGTGAGACCACAGGTTAAACTGATAAAGTTAGCTAATTTGCTGTAACAAAATTTTATACTCCTATGCTTGCTCCTTTCAAGAACCAGAGGTTTGCATTAAACTGGAGCAGACATGTTAGCAGGAGTCATTACATCTGCACCAATCAGCAACAGAGAGAAAACTTTTAGAGTCTTGTAAACACAGTGTGAAGTTGCGTGCACATTGCCTTCTCTCTAATTAACCAAGGAGACAGTGGTCTAGTTAAAAACAACTCCAGGGTTGTCATATAGCCTGTGTTCCTCTTTCAACAGCCGTGTTGCTCGTCTCATTGCGTTTCTCTCTGTGACTCAGATTCTACGCAGAAGCGATCAAGTCCGGACTGATGAATTAAACACGAATCTGACTTGAAGGTGTTGGGCTGAACTAATCTGTACTGCTTTTGTTATTTCTTTGGTTATCTAAATAGTATAAAACGTCCCTAAATTGCGCAGCAGAGTCCCGTTCTACTTATGAATAGACATGGGAAGAAAAAAAAGAGGGCATCTGCATCTGAAAAAAAAAAAAAAAAAAAATGTTGTGTGGTTTGTTTTGATTAGCAGCTTTGCTTTAGCTTGTTAACTGTGACAGAATATGATGTGTTAAATATGGCTGTCAGAATTGATTGGGAGAATATTTCATTAGCTCATTCTGGCATAAGAGCAGCATGTTGTTTGTGTCGTCTCATGGCACGCTTCTGATAGGAGGAGTATGGTTGTCAAATGATATTATTTGTACTCAAAAAGTTGAATATTCAAACATACTTATTTACGCCATCATTTATAAACCAACCCCATTCACATTCGCCCAAACTGTGGCGCTTTTTTCAGCGGCACCACTGCAGTGGCAGAAACACTCCAGAAGATGCCACTTGCTAGCTGCGCCAACGCGACAGAGCTGATGTTTGAGAACAACTTCAAAATGTAAAGATTTGTAAAATTTTCTCTGCGACAATAAACATCGCGGATGACATGGGCTGACGCTATGTGTTTAAATCACAGACTGCCCAGTGGCGGAGCCTTGTCAATCTGAGCTCCCTGTCGAGATCTGACTCCCAGGTGCGAAGTTCCAAACAATGGGATGCTTCGTTGTAATGATGCAAAGCTTTCTACTGCGGGATGAATTAACACAGGAAAAAGTTAATCATCTGATGAGTCAGTCAGCTACTAAAGAGTGAAGCAAAGAAACTAACCGGTGTGACTCTTTTCATTAGTTGCAAAGGCTCTGGAGGTTCATGTGGCTAATGGTAACACAAGTTATGGTGAAACCAGACTGAAGCTGACAGTTAGAGCAGAAAGAAAGTCAGAACCATATCAGGCTACCCAGCTGCTGTCGCTTTCCACCAAAGAAAACATTTTTGCAAAATTATCAGAACAGAAATCGTACATATGTCCTTAAAAGAGATTAACTCTTTTATTTTTGTATAACAGACGATAGCTTTTTTAAGCAAAGGATGAATTCTCTTATAATTTTTGTTTTTGCCCCAATTAATGATGTCCAGATAATGTCATATTTTAATAAATTATATACTGAGCACCTAAATTGAAAGAAACCTGTAACTTTAAGCAACATTAGCTGCGGTATTAAAAATGGCATAGTGTATTGAGCATTTCCGTTAGTGTCAATATATAGTTTAACATTTTTATCAACTGTCCCCCAGTCTCACGCACATCAATAAAGGTTTCAGAGTAGCAGGAAAACTAAAAGATAAAAAATAGCTGTGCACCAAATTAGAGTTTCAGTTTAAATCTACATGTTTCACTTCTTTCTTCACTTGTGCCAGAACGCAGAAACTTAGCAGTTTCTCATAGAGGTGAACCAGAGGGTCATGCTTTGTAATGTATTCTAACTTCTACAAATCTAGGATGACCTCAGCATGTACACACAATTAACTGTACTGCAGAAATAGTGTTGTTTTGTCTCCTGTGTGTCTCTCTGTTGCTGTGTGACAGTCTGTTGACCCCACTCCTCATACACTGACTGCTTGACACCAGCCCTGTAAGGGTTAAGTGGATATAGAAAGTGGATGGAACTGATTTCTTTCAAAGACTAAAAAAGATGAGCCCCTCCACACACACACACATCACAAATAAGAGATTCCTAGCCAGTTTACAATCTCTGGTTTCTATAAAGCTAGACCTACCTTTCCTGACTTTAGCCAATTTCTGTTTCTGTTTACCCTGCATAGAAAACAACATTCAAAAAATATTTGTTTGTCTTGAGTTATCACAAATTAAAACGCCAGAATGCAGTTTTCAAATGCATGCAAACCTCAGTTTTTCATGAAATGTGCCAAGTGGTCTGGTCAGACTAGAATTCAAATATTTGGTCGTTGCATCGTTTTGAGTCAAAAGAGAGAAACACGCAACCTTAGGAGTTTCAACTGAGAATTAGGTGGCGATTCTCAATTGAGTTACCACACAACATAATCAACAAAATAGCGGTATTATGTTGTGTGAGTGTTTTGGTGCAGGAGGAACTGATGTCATTCAGAAATATATGGTATCATGAGGAAAAGAACAATAAAAAACATTCCAAGGAAACATTTGGAGGAAATTGGTGACATTAAATGGACAATGTGCCTAAATAAATGACCAGATTAGTTACAAAAGGGCTTAAGGACAACAAAGTCACTGTTTTAGACACCATCACGAAGCTCTGACTTCACTTCCATAAAATAATTGTGGGTAAGTGTACCTTTAAAACAGGTTGAGCTTAAGCAGTTCTCTCAAGAGGAATAGGCTGAAGGTTAGGGTGAAAGTTGGAAAAAAAAAAATCTTTAAATAAAATCTATTCTTCTGTGGCATTTTGTGTTAGCAGTAATTTTGATCATTCTAAATGACCTGAACAGAAACGAGTAACTCTGATTTAATGTCATTCTGTAAGGAACAATTGTTTGCAAATGGGAGATTGGGAAAAAAATATTTCAGGGGCAAAAAGTTTAATTAAAAATAACAAAAAAGAACAACCTCTGATAAGCGGATCCCTTTGTAAGTGGAATCCACAGACTTCTGCGATTTTAATGTGACCGGCAGCTGCCTGTGCTGCGGCGAGGCCACTCATCCTTCATCGCTTCTCCCACACATTCACTGTCACGCTTTAAATTTGAACCCATCAGCTGTTTCTCACCCTGGTCCACTCTAATACACACATGCACACGCGCACACACGCAAACAATCTAACTACATACAGAAAACAGTGACGACTCTTGCCCACCAGGCAGACAAACGTGTGAGCCCTCACACATACTTAAAGCCCACACATCCAGTCCATATGCAGATCCGTCCATCTGTCCACACTCTACAACAAGCTTCGACATGCATGTTCACACATCGTCTTTGCTCGAGCATTCGCCGTGTGCGTAGTCACTGGTCACAGTGTCCACGCTCCGTGACTGACGGAGGTTTTAACAGGCCTTTGAGATTATTGCAAGGAGGAGTACAAATATCTACATGATGGATTGACAAACCTCCTCTTGGCATCAGACATGAACACATGACAATTTTAGAGTATAGGACGGTACAAAACAGCATAAAGCAGCAAATTTGTGTTTTTCATTGCCAAGTGGAACCATTTGTGTCTTTTTATTTGCACAGTGTTGAATCTAAAGGATTAGATTACAGCAAAAGCAAACAGCAGCCTCTTCACCTTGCCTTCGATGCTACATCTTATATGGCAAGTAATAGCATCATTTTATTCCATCAGACAAGTTTCATATCACTTTCACTTATGTTCTTTATTAAAACTTTTTTTTACCCGAACTTCCAAATTTTCACTGCTTTACTTTCAACATGTGTATTTCTTGGGGTTTCCAGAAAGTTGTATGAATTAAGAGATAAATGAATGTGTTTCATTCAATTCAATTCAATTTATTTGCATGGCACATTCAAGCAACAAGGCAGTTCAAAGTGCTTTACATCATAAAAACATCATACAGTCGCCAATTGTGAAACGTGCAATGAACATTACATTGTTTCAAATGCCATAATCAGAACAATCAACTCAGATCATAAAATCATCATACAGTCAATAATTGTAAAACGAGTAATAAACATTATGCATGGAAAAGATAATGTAATGGTTGTAAAACCTAAACAAATGGATGTAAATGCACGTATTCTGAGGAGAAAAACATAATTGATCTGGTGTCAACGTATCAATTTGTTGACAACAAATTGATCTGTTGAATACTAGAATAACATAGTACCTGAATGCCATGACAACAAAAGCAAGACAGACAGCCTCCGTAGCCTGTGATGCTGGCCATTTAATCTTTAACACCGATAGTCCCAGCTGAGCCCTCTCTCTCTCTCTCTCTCTCTCTCTCTCTCTCTCTCTGTTTCTTTCAGTTGTTCGCCTCACACTCTTAAAATTGCTGAAATAACGTCGTTTCCTTTAACACCATCAATAGTATGCTCTGATTGTAGTTTTGTACAAGACGAAAAAAAAAAAGGAACAAGTATTTTCACAAGCCTGTTCTGTACATGTGACATTGATTACAAACAGCTCAATGTATTTAAAACAGATGATGTGTCACAACATGCTTTGTACAAAAGTGTTGATGTCACTTGCTTCCTCTGCCTGCATGTGAGCACACACACACACACACACGCACCCTGAACTTTTTTGTTCTTCAGCCACTACAATCATGACTTTCTCTGATCATTGAGGGCTCTCAATGTTTAAAACTCTTACAGTTTTAATAGTTATCAGTTGTCCTTTCATTATAGATACTCCAGGTTCTCGGTGGATTGGAGTTGTATCCAGTCGGAGGTTATATTACAGCCCCAACCTCCAAACTCTTTGTGCTGCTTCTCAGATTTTGGGTTTAAAATTTAATTGCATTTTTCCACGCATTTTCAAACCAAATTAAGGTTTCTCATCAAAAATCCAAATCTGGGATTTAATCACAGAAGTCACCTCTGGCAAAGTCTTTGTGTTGCAGACTTTGTGCCGTGGCCTGAAGGCTTCACGCAGCGAGAGAAAGAGACCGAGCGGGCATTCATCCTCTCAACATCTACAGCCTTAATTAGAAGCCTAATTACACAGGGAAATGGGATGCCATGGGAGAGGAGAGGGAGGGATGGAGGAGGCGAAGAGAGGAAAGATGTCGAGGAGGTGGAGGTGGAGGTGAGGTGGCGATGTTGGTGGGGTTTCGTGTTTCAGATCAGCGGCGGCTCTTAAAAATAACCCCCAGCCTTCCACCGCATTCACACAAACACACAGCTTGTCCTCCTCACCATCTGACCTGCCAGCGGACCCAAACTCAGCAGCTGCACAGGAGGCTGTAGCAGGATCAGGCCCCCTTATCAGGGCCTCGTTCACCTCAAATGTGTCTCCCTTATCCTTAGGAGTATGCACTGTACAAATCATTTCAGAACTTTTCGCACCTGTGATGCCTTCTGTTGAATTTTGTGGAAGGCTGGGGGTTATCACCTTACTAATTACTGATTGTTCAGACGTTAATCACGAAACACATGGAACGCCGTGTGCAAAGCAAACTTGATACTCTTATTATTCTGGTGATAAGCGATAATAATGACAGAGAGAGAGAGAAAAAAAAAAAACTTTCATCCAAGAAAACAAATCTTATGTTTTGTCAGGAAATTATCCACAATTTTGGTAAATCAACACAAACTTTTACTATGTCTTTCAAAGAAACAGCTCAAACTTGCTGTGCCTTTGGAATGAGACACCTGAGTCAAAACCACGTTTTGAAACTTGTCCGCCACAGCTTTGCATAATTTCTTTACATTCCTCCTTGCGAGATAGTTTGATCTCACTGAGCCTGGCTGGGTGGCATCTATCTACCCTTTTCTATTCTTGACTCAAATTTTCATTGTTGTTCTTCTGCTGGAGGTTCTTACTCCAGGTGGTTAATCTTGGTCAACTGTTGAAAAAAAGCAATCCCACAACGTAATGTTGCAGTCATCATGTATTGAAAAAAAAAAAAAAAAAAAAAAAAAACGTTCCCAGCTCCGTGAGATATTTGGAAAAGGTTTTTCATTAAAAACTTGTTTTGGTTTAGTTTGTTTGTATGTTTTACCTAAAATTTTCCAAACCCATTCTGCAGCTGAGTTTTGTGGGAACATTAATGAACAACATGCATAAAACGTGGATCAATGGATATCGGTTGCATACGCGGATGCAGAAGCAGCATCCATCAGTGGTGAGCCTGGTTTCAACCATTGCTCCTTAGGCAGGAAAAAACCCCTGAATGATCAAAGTGGAAATCAGCAGGACCGACTTCAGAAAAATCATGAAATCTTTCTGCTGTCTTCCCAGTACATCTCACCTTACCTTTTCATTTACTGGAACTCATTTTAAGAAAAGAAAAAGTATGTCCGTACGTTTTCGTATTTGACGTACTTTAAATTATTTCTTGAATACCAGTCATGAATAATCATTTTGCAAAAAGCCTCCTTATGGAAAAATGAGATTTTCCCTTTGATAAAGTTTGAAAGTAGGTGGTTTGACTGAATTACCTGCTTAATTGTAAGTTAATGCCAAATTCTTGGTCAATTTGAGATCAATTGTTGCATCTTTCAAAAAAATCTTAGAACAACTGCTGCCTGCCTTATAACATAGTCTCTAAAAGACTTTAAGAGCTGCTAAATCTTTATTTTATCCTCCAGCGTTCCACTGTGCGCGTCTCTCTCTTGCAGCACTATTCCCAATCTTATCGCCATTCCTCTTAAACCTGTCACTACAGCAGGCTTGAATTTCTCTCCTCCCTCGGTCACATTCCCTCTCACTCTTGTTTCACTTGCACAGCTAAGCTATTTTCCCAGAGCAGTCATGTCTTAATTATGAAGCCAGTCGTTAATGGAAGCCTTGGGTCTTGAAAGACTGATATGTCATCATGGAAAACAAACGAGGGTCACCCCGAGAGAGCGTTAATGTGGTGTCAGTGTTGGCTCCCAGCATGTGGGTCTGATCTTCCTCTCAGCGTCTTTTAGATGCCGTGAACATGCTGATCTGTCCTCCGCGGAAGCACTGGTGAGATTACGTATGCAGGTCTCGCAAGAGTGAGGCAAGATGGAGCAACTGCAAAGCCTGGTAATTACTGCCAAAAAATTGTTCTGATGCACAAACAAGAAATGCTGCAAATGTGAATGGAATGAGATGATTTCAAGCGGCCATGGAGTTTAATACCATTATCAAGTAAAACTGTGGATCCAGTGACTGCAGAATTCTGGGTTTTATATAAAACACATAATTGGGCCTTTTTACTAGTGATTTTCCTAAGAAAGTCAGAAAAATGTTTCCTTACTTAAAAGAAGAATTAATCCACCCCCCCTAGACTTTATCACAAAACATCTAAGTTAATTGACCTTTCTGCAGATAAAAAGAAACTAAGTAACAAAAACGGCAGTAAAGAAACTAATAGAAAGTATAAGAATCTCACTTTCAAAGACTGAATAGGGAAGAAATTACCAGGAGAGTTATTTTAAAGGGCCAAACATGTTGAAAGCCATTCTACACAATGCATTGGCTAAAAAGGGAGGTCAGGGTTTGTGCAAAGAGGGCTGGCCAAGTAACTATCCTAAGTAGTTGAGTACTCTACAGATATTCCTGTTCATTATCAACTAATTTGTAAAAGATGTTGGAAAACACAAACCATTTTCCTCCTGCTTCCACAGTGTTGTTGGTTTATCACATTATATCCTGTTCTACTCACTGTACTCCATTCCAATCCACTGCACTGTAGTAAAACTGGATGTGGACACAAGATTGTCATGCACATATCCATGCAAATAGTCCAGTTCTCCTGAGCGTCTCTGTCTTCTTGTCCATGTCGGCGCAAGTATTTTCAGCCTCTTTGTCTCCCCCTTCGCTTCTCGATAATTGGCACTTTTCAGGAAGACTCTAGATCAAAATGGAAGGTGTCGGTGAAGATGATAGCGAGAGCAAAATAAATACATCGCGTACACCACTCAGCGTACAGGAGGATTGCTTAAGTGTTGCCTCTGCAGCCGTTCAGTCTGCCTGATTGGACCCGAGAGAGGAGGGCTATTGAGTGTGAGATCAAAGGCTGCGGTTTGTCACACTTTAGAAATGGTAAGATATACTTTTAAAGCTGCCTGTGGCGCTATTAGACCTCAGGCTGTCTTTACATTACATTTACATCCTTATTGTATGTACCACTGTACATACACTGTACCACCACAGAAATACATAATAAGGATGGATTACTTACATCCTTATTATGTAAATAATACATCCTTATTATATTATCATATTTGTTGATAGGTTATGTTCAGATTTAATTACAGAAATTAAACTTGAACATTGAAAACAAAATAATAATAAAAACAACAATTATATATTTAAATACACAGAACTTATTATACACAGTTTAAATAGTTCAAGGAAGACTATACGTGTGTTATTGGACTATGCTAATTTCAGTGGAAGAGCCACTTCTTTGTTGAGTAAACGTATTTTATTCAAATAAAAAATGTTGTAGGGATTTGGCACATTAAGTTGTTTCAGAATTTATTAGCACACAGTGCAAGTGGATGTGTCAACAACAAGGGTCAATGGAATCCAATGATAAGTGGTGTGGTCATTTATGTTTTGTAAATATGAATTGTCAGAACAAAAACCAACTAAAATTCTCCCCTGTGCACTTGTGAAATCCAAAATGCAAATAGACCCATCTGCATTTTGGCAGTGTAAATTACTGAGTTTTGACCAACTCACAATAATCAAAAGGACACATGGAGATTTTCTACTTGCCGATATCAGCTTTGGTTCTTGACACCAGGAATTCAGTTCATGAAGGCACACGGAGATTTCCCCTCACAACTTTCTTCAATGTATTGAAGGAGGTTAAAGAAATTTGACAGAAAACATGATAGTGGAAGACGACAGCAAAAATATGGAATCAACTCTTACTTTCTGAACAGACTTTCCTGTCTTTTAAACAAGAGCAGCGTAAGAGACAAGGAGCAAACCGAATCAGGTGAAAGTCAGTAGAAATTCCAACAGTTGATTAACTTTCTTTGGCCTTTAAAAAAGATGTAGTTATTAAGAGAAATAACATAAAATCATTTGCTTGTGTCATAGCAGTTCATGGTAACTGTGCTACTGCAACTGAAATGCAAACACAAAAGTTTAACTTGGACACTCAAGACTCCATTTTTGCTGTAGTGTGATATTGGAGAGGCAGAGTATGCTTTTCTTTGTTCTCGTTTTATTTTTTTTAAACATTGTTTTGAGGGGAAAATGAGAAAATGTGTAATCCTGAAAAAATTCAACTCAACCATCACTGATTAACAAGCACAGAGTAGGGATTCTGAAACACAAAACCATGTGTCGCAAGAGCTGCTGATTTTACCAATTGTCCTGTGGAAAAAAATATTTTTTTTCTCAACCAAAGTTTTTGTTCAGGAGATATTGCACTTATTATTCTCAGAAATATCACATTTAAAGTACCAGTAGTGACATTCTCAGTTTACACATGATGCAATGCATTGCAAAAAGTAATGATAATTTATATTTCTGAGCCTTTTGTTGTCTAAAATGTATGAAACATGCAGTTGGGACTCGCAGGGTGATTCCAAATCCACTGCAAAATCAAAGCATGCGATTGTAACACACATTCCCTGCTGTAATCCTGAGTCATTACTGCTGATTGAATATGTGTGGACAAAACGTAACGGTTAATAAAGCACTGAGCGTGTTCAGTGTGTGGAGATGTCCTTATAAAGTGTCCTGACTGGTACAGTGCTGCCTTGTGGGGCCAAACTAATTGGAGCGCAGTTCAACAAACTGAAACACAGAGCAGAGGAGTGGAGTGGGGCTCGGGACGGGAGGGAGGGTTGAGACATGGAACCCAGAAGGGCAAATGGATCACATCCCTATAGGAAGTAGAGGGTTTCACAAGGCAAAGCGTGCATTGGCCTCCAGGCAGAGGAGATAAAGAGGTGCGGGTGAGTGCAGGAAAGTATCAATGGGAATTCAGCTGTGAGCTTTGTTTGCATATCCCAGTGCAGCTGAAGAACTACAGTAAAGGCAGAAAGCGATCATGTTTCACAGAACGCTGAGGTTTCCCCGAAAAGCTTTTTGCGTTTTGCCGACTCTCCAGAGCCCAAACTATCCTCACCCATCCTCATTTCCCGCACGGACAAGCTCTGGAGCTCAGTTTTTAATACTTTGCCAGCCTTTGTTTAACACTCCATTTTTGACTATTTGTAACAGTCAGCCCACATAGATAAACCCTATTAACCTTTAAACAGGGCTGCTGAGCTTCTGTGTACACCATCAGCATTGCTGCTGTAAATCCACGCTCACAGCCAAGCAGCTCGTCAAGGCTGAACTGTTGTCCTCCTGAACACATTTGAGTGATGGGTGTTTAAATTATTAAGTGATACAACAATAAAGCATGTAGCTCAGGATTGTGTCGGCTACTTCATTCGTAAATAAGGCTATAGGCAGATCACTACAAGTTTCTCTGATGTGCATAATAGCTGCATGATGTTCAGCAGGATGAGAAAAAGGTTCCTGTGGTTGCCTACAGCTTACTGAAAGTAGCATGAAAATTTCAGGTTTGATTTATTGTTAAGAAGAAATCCTTTGCTTAGAGCAGGCTTACTGAGAAATTATTTGCCACTGTTGACTTCGGTTTGTCCAGAATGGACAACTCGTTGCTCTCAGAGGATTTTATTAGCTTGTTACTAGCATAGCACTACGCTATCAAAAGATCTAAGTGTGACAGCAGCTGTTACACCCAGCAACGAGGGTAGAAACACAAAATGGCTCTAGAGTCCCTTTCTAACTTCAGAAGTTGTTTTTTTTTAATAAATACTTTCAACAAGTTTCCCACAAGAAGATCTCATCTTTAAAGTTTTCTCATTAATCTTCTCTGGGATGTTGAGGATTTAAAACTTTGTCCTGTTGACCTAATTTTGTTTTGCTCCAAAACAGAGATCTGTACCATAAAACTAAAAACAACTTTAGCTAAAAAACAGGTAGATGACTCTGGCATACTTTCTGACTCTGCATCGTAAGTCACTCCAGTGTGTCTCTAAAGTGAGCTCGCAACCAGAAAGAACTTTTCTGAAAGGGGAAGTCCGGCAAACTTTAATCTGCTTTTAGGCAGACTTTTATTTGGACGTGTGTATGTTGGTGAAGCTAAAAAGAAGTCTTGCATAGGTCTGACTTCCAGAAATACAGGACATTTTGTGAACTCTGGTCACATGCTTGTGGTGATGAGAAACAGAACTATGAAAATTAAATGTTGCTTGCGAGATCATCAGACAAACAAACAACTTTGGGATAGATTTGCATCGATAAGCACACATGCTTAAAAAACAGACATGCGTAAAACTTTAAAGCACGTAGAAATATATATACGTTGATAAAAAATCTTTGGAAAGGAAGCATAACATGCATCCACTAAGGAAAAAATGCCACACTGACCTAAGTCTGACAGACAAAAATTGAGTGAAGCAGCCTTACACCGGGGAAGCAAAGGTTTCTCTGTGTTGTTCGAACACACGGCACCTTTGATTTGAGATCACACGTGAATGTTCACCCTGCACTGTAACGTCAGAGAGGACCTTCTGTTCACAGCAGCCTGCAGTTTCTCAGGGATGTCTCTCTGCTGCTTGTAATTCTAATTGGGAGAGACAAAAAGGCTCACTTCTCAGTGCTTTCTTTGATGTAACAAACAGGACCGACTCTGTATGGTGTGCGTTGTGTTAAAAATGCCCGTAAAAATCAGAGATAAGAGTGTTCAAGTTAGCATGTTTTATATGAATTAGTTCAGCCGCTTAGAAATGTCAAAACCAGAATACAGAGCAGCACTAAAAGGCAAAAACACTCAAGGATTTTTTTTTTCCTGCTGTGTCCTTGGGAGTCTTGAACGCCGCTAATAAATAAAATGTTTTATTGTTTTGCAAAAAAAAAAAAAAATGCCTAAATGCTCTGTTGATCCTTATTTAATGGATTTTATTATTTAGCATTTTCACTGAGTCGGGGGAGTTAGGTACATCCCATAAAGATTAATTTGACTGTTCATAACTTCATCCACCGTGACAAAAACTTCAGTTCATTCTGAACAAATAGTTAAACCCAGAGCATGACGTCGCCGCCACCGTGTTTCATCAGGGGTCTGTTTTTTTTTTTTTTTTTTTTTTGTAGTACAAATTAAATTTTTTTATGGTCTTTTTAAATACCACCCCAAAAAATTT
>NW_015113094.1:165326-203438 GCF_001443285.1 Poecilia latipinna | reverse complement strand
TTAAAACCCAGAACGTGCCCGCCCCCCCCCCTTTTTTTTTAGGGGGTTTTTTTTTTTTTTTTTTTTTTTTTGGCATGCTAAATTCAACTTTTTGAATGGTGCCTTAAAACACACCCACAAATACTGTTGATCACCTTCACACATTGTTGTGACCTGGCCAGAACAAAAAAGGAAGACACACCACATGTAAGAGTTTCTGAAACAAAAGTTAATTCAAAGCAAACTAAAATGAAAATTTATAATATGGAGGGTGAAAGTATGTAGTGGTGTCTGGAGTGTATGGGTGGAGAGGATGTTATGTTGAAGCGTTGGAATGGGAAATGAAAATAATCTAGAAAGCAAAAGGCGAGTCTGGGTTTAAACAACTTAAGGCTTTAGCAGGTGATCAGGTGTCTCAAGTTAGCAATCAGTGTTGCACTATGGGTAAATGTCCAGACTAAACACGAGAATCCTGCAGGGGTTGTGACACATACAGTGTAAAAGCATAATTTGGCAGAAATTCTTTCCTTC
Organism: Poecilia latipinna; assembly: GCF_001443285.1. Taxonomy (NCBI): domain Eukaryota; kingdom Metazoa; phylum Chordata; class Actinopteri; order Cyprinodontiformes; family Poeciliidae; genus Poecilia; species Poecilia latipinna. Next base: position 202,928 of record NW_015113094.1, on the reverse strand, counting down.
TGTCTTGCTGTCGACCTTTTGGCAGCTTCCCTGACCCGGTCCAGTGATGCCGTAATACTTCACAGAAAGACTACTGTGCAGTCGAGGGGCTAATTTAAACCTAAACCAGTATTCAGTGCCAGAGTAAAACTGGCTGCTGAGGACTGTTTCATTTATTTTGAAAATAACCATCTGTCCTGCCTCTTTCTCAGACTCCTAACGAGACTATATTGTTCATCACATCCAGTCAGCCAACCTCCCACGCACTGAGGATTTATAGGTAGACGGGTGACGTCATCGCTCCTCAAGAGTTTTGTGTATAGCAACGGCATTTTGTGATGGTGAGCATCTCTCAGGCTATGCTTCGTTTCAGACGGCAAGGTTCAGAGCGCGCGGCATCTCTTCGTTTCGACGTTGCAGAATTCACCTCGTCTCTCGTGCTGCAACCGTTCTCTTCTTGTGCTGTTTTGCTTTTTCTAAATTCTCCCCCTGGCTCCTTTGTTGTTGGTATTCCCTAAGCTTCTATTTCTGATGTAAATATAAAAAGTGCTTCTTTTCATCGTCTCCCAGTCTCTCTTGCTCTCGGTCAGAGTGTAGGAGTGCTGCGCAACTGGTAATAAATGCAAGAGCCTCTACTTTGGCCAGAGTGCGGTGAGTCATTGGAGTGCTGTGAGTTAGATGGAAGTTTATGACCGCTCTGCAGAGCTGCATGAGCTGTGATGTCTGCAGGGATGTTAGGTGGGAGGAGGAACTGCTTTGATGCAAATGTACAGTTGCTAAATATCCAGAGAGTTACATATGCACGCAGAAAGGCAACACACAGCATGAAGAAATAACAGATTTTCAGCTGGCCTGTCATACTAAAACACAGCACATGTTTATGGCGTGTGAAAACATACACTGGGTGTGTGTTTGACACATTGCCGAATGTTTTCACGCGTCTCACATGACAAAACTTAAATGTCATGACATTTCCAGCCATTCTTCTCTTTCTGCCGCGTGCTTGGATATAACTTTTTTACGGTTCGTGTGGCTGCAAAGCCTTCACCCACAAGCCCAACTAGAGTCGAAATCACAATGCGTCAAGTGCATGAGCTGATGTGAGCTGCCGGTTTATGTGTTGTGGTGGAGAAAGACGCCCGAAAACTGACTGAATAACAATCTCTCACTTTTAAAATCTCATAATGACAAAGAAAAGTACAAATCCAGGTACTACCACACTGATGGTTGGGATGATTAAATCTGCAATATAATTTAAAATAATCAGAATTTCTAAGTGAAATAATGGGTTCATCATAACAATATGAGATGATATTTTAGCAGTATTTATTTGAGGAGAAAAGTCAGTTTTTGTTATCACAGAGTTTCTTTTTATAGATCCCACTCTGTGTGTTAAAAAAATCTGTAATTGATGTGGAATATAGGGTTATTACATAGTCCTGAAAAATTTGCAACGTAAGTATTTTCAGTCGCTGTTTAAACAACATTCCAGTGGAAACATTTAAAGTTTCATAAAACTGTTCAAAGGCTCACAAAACAGCCTTGTTAAAAAAAAAAAATAAAAAATCATAGGTTGTAGATATCTACTTAGTTTTGACTTATCAAACTGTTTTCGGTTAAGAAATTAACTACTTTTAGGGCTTTAACAGAACCGTTCTCCCTTATCTCTTTGATGCCAGAGTTTGGTAATAAGATAAGATTGCAACGCTGCTGTGCATCTCTGACTAGCCTTCCACAATAAGCCAGTGCATCCCATCATACTGCTGTCATACATTAGTGCTGCTGGAGTCTCCAACCCTAGACTGCTTAAAACCTTTGCATCTGACGAAGCAAGAAGCTATACTCTTATCAGCTTCCACATAAGCTCTGTCCCTGTTTTTTCTTGCTTTTTCTTCATTTTTGAAATCAAATAGAGTTCAGACCTCCGCCGCTCCATAAAGATTTGTCACGCTGAGCAGAATTCACAAACTCTTACTCAGCAGATCTATTGGTTTTTTACCAACAGCTTAAAACACCAACAGGCTGATTCATTTTTTTTTTCTCTCTCTCTGAGGCACCCTCCCAGGCGATTTTTACTTTAATTTCAGACTTGGTATGTGAGCAACTGACTCAGCCTGGCGTATAACGTGATTTCTAGCAGGCTCTGGGGAGAATCCTGCATATGCTGGTGGCTTTCTAATAATCTCGCAAGCAGAAATTAAACATCTCATTTAAATAATCACAGTCGAAGAGGCACATCTCGGTACAGGTCATAGATATTTGTTTAAACGAGTCGTTGCAGAAGGATATAATTTTCTGCTCATTTAAGCTAGACAGAGTTCTTGCTCACAGTGATTCATAAACTCATATAAACATGATCTTAAAAGTTTATTTTCTTGTTGCAGCATTGGTATTTTCTCCTAAATTCCCGTGTAGATCACTTATGGAATCACAAGATTAAATAGGAAGTGGCTTGCATTTTGCTAGATCTCATTTTTAGGAGCATGAGGTTGAGTCGTCCTCCACCTTCTGGTGTTATGATCTTTCTATTCTCCTCACTTTGACTCCTCATTCAACAGAGAGTTCTCCGGCTACAATTAGGTTGGGGTTGCTTGAAATTATCTTGGCTCTTCATCAGTTTCTTTTTGCACTTTGCATATCATTTGCTTTTGACTGCTTTTCAGGATTTCTATCAAATTCACATTGTGATCGGATGCCTCAAGCATTTAGTGCCGTGTACAGTCAAGCTGGCTCTCCGTCATCCCCCATGTGACGCTGTCTTTATGTGCTCAAAATGTTTCCCTACAATCAGCCACCTTCGGCCACCTCTGTCGTAATAACAATAATACAGCTGTGCATTTCTAATTGTCATTGACACCGTAATTATTTAAAAAAAAAAAAAAATCTAAACCGCCAACTTTCTTCTCTTGCTCCCACATTCATAATGAATATTATCAGAACAGTGCTGGAAAATGTATTTTTAAACTTCTTGTCTGAAGGCAGCTGTGAACACAACATGAGCGACAATAATACAGTCAACGGCTAATAGCGTTCAGGATAAAAATAGCAAGTTGACTATGTCCGGACTGCTCACAGGCAGACAGCTGAACCACATTATAGAATAATTCTCCTACAGCTCCCGCTTTCAGGTTCATGGTCAAGACGAGAAGTGATGGAAATCTCTGACAACCAATAAGAACTTTTAATGCCAGAAACTGATATATTTCATAGTTGTTTATTCAGTGTTATGTTTAATTAGACGTGATTTTAAATTACCCATGTCAAATACGGTTGAAACTTGAGATAACATGAATGTTTTGAAAAGATGAAATGTCTGTAAAATGTCTGTATCAACCTCAGAATAGTAGCAAATGGACTTATAAAGACGCTGGTAGTAGCTGGTAAGTACGTGTAACTATCCACAATAAAATGTACCAACATTGACTAAATGACTCAATGAAAAGAAGTTATTAATCTAAGGGCAACATAAGAATCCAGATTAGATTTTGCAGATCACTGATGGGTAAAGACCTTCTGGAGCATCATGTTGTGCTGATTGAGTGAAAAAGATTTATGTGGAAATATTGAGCCACATCTGAAAACGCCAGTCAGAAAATTGTCCAAATAAACAATAAACGTATGCATACTACCAAAATGGTGCTGCACAGTGGCACAGTTGGTAGAGCTGTTGCCTTGCAGCAAGAAGGTTCTGGGTTCAATTCCCAGCCCTGGTCCTTCTGCATGGAGCTTGCATGTTCTCCCTGTGCATGCATGGGATTTCTCCAGGCACTCCAGTTTCCTCCCACAGTCTGAAAACATGACTGTCAGGTTAATTGGCCTCTCCAATTTATCCCTAGGTGTGAGTGTGTGTATGTGCATGGTTGTGTGTCTCTGTGTTGCCCTGCAACAGACTGGTGACCTGTCCAGGCCTGCCTCTCACCCATTAGGATTGCTAAATAACTGTAGCAATCCTAACTAAACCAAACACAGTAAAAGCTGAATTCACATTACGTGCTTGCAAACATCTGATTTTAAATTACCCATAAAAGGCTGTGTGTAAATGCATGAATGCTCTCTAAAACGCTTATTAGTTGCTTAATTAGAAATCAACAATAGATTTTGTTGCCTTTCAATCCAAGGTCGAAAGGCATCTTGTGTTGTAAGTCGTTCAGGTCGAGTAAAATGTGTTGATGGGCCGTATTTATGGAGCTGTTTTGGTGCCGAGTATCTTTAGGAGCAGAGAACTGCATTAAAGTTTTGGCCTGCACCTCCTCCCCTCTTCCGCCTCCACGCTTCTCTGTCTGTCTCCATTATGCTGTGAGGCCCGGTAGTCACAGCCAGCTGTTCCACTTCAGAGACAATTAAAACAAGCTGTTCTCGGCTACCGCCGCTTCTGTTATTTTAGTACCAAATCTGTTTGAATATAAAGCACCCGTACAAAACAGCTCAGCGATCCACGTCCTGGACTGGTTGATCTCTGTTATACTGTACCTGACCTTTAAATTTAACCAGTGTGCACTTTTGACTCAAATCGAGCCAATCAGCTCGTCCGGCTAAAGTTATTCCGCTTTGTCCACCCCTCCTCCTCCCTGCGTCGGGGTCTTTATTTCTACCATTCAGAAATATTTTCCATTCTCCGCCTCTGTGGCTTTGGCACAACTCGCATGGTCCCACACCCAGAAAAGTGATCATGTGTGACATAAGCTGCAATAAATCACAAGTTGCTCACTTGCAGCCTGATTTAAATGTCATTAGCTGCCTGTGGTCTGCTTTAGAGTGGGAGGTGATCTTTGGGACAAAACTCATTTTGGGATTATAGATGTTTCTCTGGAGGTCATCATTAGGAAAGGTCATGTCCTGCTCATGTCAGGTCTTTCCATCTGTTATGCGATTAGATTATTATTTTTTTTTTTTACTTTTATTTGACAAATTATGTCTTATCAAGCTCCATACCATAACGGTGAGGTCAAAATAAATTATTGGTATGTGAAATTCTGTAATTCACTATTTTTTTTTTTTTTACCCTATTAGAATTATCCAAACATAAACAATAACTACTACATTAGTGAAGTAAGTGACAGTGGTGTAATTGAAATCATTATGAAAATCCTCTTGTTGCATGTGAGCAGAAGCACTCACTAGGATTTATCCATTCCGGCATTATCCTCAGTTCTCCGATTTGATGACTGCGGAGGGAAAGTGAGTCCGGCGAATTCATTATATCGATCATAATAGCAGCATAACATTAGCTTACCTTTGTGACACGGTGGGTTTTGTAGCTGAGAGTAGCTTTTAGAAGACAACCCCAACGCTACTAAAGGCTGGATGCCCTCGGCATCAGCAAGCAGCGCAGCTGTGGGTTTTTGAAAATGTCGAGTGGCTATCAATAGGAGCTGTCGTACCAAAAGGTTTCAAGAGCTCTCTGAGGATTAGATGTTTCCATGCTTAAATGTGTCTAAACTGATGAGCCATTACCAAGCTTTGCTATGACTTGATGACAAGCTCTTAACGTAATCTAGTCCTTTCTACTGGAGGCAGGAGCGACGTCTAATGGACCAGGGTTGAGCAGAGCTTGTTTATGGGAACCTTCAAGGTTATTTCTCTTAAGAGTTGAGACCCAGTGATTTAAAAGGGTTTTTAATATTTACCTTTTAGTATTTTATTTCCTTCATTGTGGTTAATTATTACCGTTTCCATTTTGTTGTCCCCATATAAGGCATTGATGGAAGATGCTTTAAAAATATTTATTATTATTATTATTATTATTATTATTATTATTATTATTATTATTATTATTATTATTATTATTATTATTATCTCTCATCCTGTTGAATCAAACTTTGTCTTGTTTGCTTGAAACGTAAGATTCATTTGAGGAGGTGTGAATGCGCAGCGAAACATATTTCTCTGTCCAATTTAAGACTGCGAGAAGTGGGCTGCATTGCAGGGCATCGTGGGCAAACAGACTGATGTAGCATTATGACACGAGTAATAATTCTCCCTCCCCTTATGGCCACAAAATGGCTTGTGGCCATAAGTGGAGGGAGGCAGTGAAGCATAAACATAATATAAACACCAATTATGTGTGAAAATACATGATATGCCGCTTAGAAGAAGTGAAAGTTTAGGGGAAGAACAGGGCAAGTTTCCTTGGAATGGAGAAGTAGATTCCAGGGCTACTTTAGCCAGCTTTAATTCTGACATGGACCTTATTTCAGAGCAAGCTGTTTATGCCCAGGTAACATTAATGTTTCAGGACCGGCAGGACGGTTAGCATCCTCATTCTAGTTCAGCCGAATTAAAGAGGTCTGCAAGTAGAAGTCAGAAAAAAAGTGCAGTGTAGTGAAGTGAAACCCTAACCAGTTTTCTGACCTGGCTTCAGTTCCTCTCCTCTTTCCAAAACCTAAAACATAATTATTAATAGACGCAGATGTTGGCTTAGATCAAATGGCAACTTTCACTTAGTTTCTTTCCATTATAAATCAGACTGTAAAATACATTTTATTACTTTTCCAGGCCCTGAATTGTTTTACCTTGTTGTCACTACATAAAGAAATAAAGAGCTGGAAAAAAGTATTCATATATTTCTTCTGTTTTTTTTTTTTTTGTTTTTTTTTTGCCACTGGAGTGAATACAGAAAATAATTGAGGGAGAAGAATATCCAGCCCACACAAAGTGGAAAATAAATACTGCATTTAATCACACATTTTACTATTTGAGACAAATTACCGTCAAACCTGTGAAATCACCTAAACAGAACCTGTCTGAAATGATGAAGCAGGCTAAAATATCTCAAAATGAGTCTTGAAGGACTTACAAAGTCATTTCTGAGACTTTTGGATGACTGCGACCCACAGTGAACCACAAATTAATAAACACGGAAAAACTGTGAACCTTGCCTGGAGAGTCCAGCCAACTTAAATTACTCCAAGAGCACACAGAGGACTCATTCAGGTGTTAACAACATTTAACACTCTGCAGGCCTCACTTGCCTAAATTAAGATCTGTTTTCGTGACTCAACAATAAGAAAGAGACTGGACAACAATGGGAGAGCCCCACTGCTGACTGAAAGCAACACAAAGGCCCATTACATATTTGAAGACATAAAAATCACGAGACCATGTGAGGAGAAATGTAGAAACTGAAAATCTTTTTTTGGGAGGTGTGTTTTCCACTATGCGATATAAAACTACCACAGGATTTTCGAAAAGAAACATTATATTGACAGCCAAACATGTTGGTTGCAGTAATAGGTCTGGGGGTTTTGGACATTTCGACGGAATCATGAATTCTGCTCCCAAATGGAAAATCCAGATAAGCATCTCCGTTGCTCAGTTTGTGACCTTCAGCTTAAGCAATTGCAAGTCATGCAGTTAAAAAAAATGAAGAGAAGCACACAAGTAATTCTCTTGTAAGCAAAAATAGGATTTTGGAGTGGCCTAGTCAAAGTTTGAACTTAAATCCAACAGGCTGGTGCATGTTCGAAGCTCTCCAAATTAACAATTAATAATTCAGCAAAATTGTTGGTGGCTAAAATTCCCCCATAAAGACGTAAAAGGTTCATTGATGTTATTGCAGTCGCTGATGGCAGGTGTTCCCATTCGAGGCAGCTATTAGATTTAGTTGGCAATTACTTTCTCACGTAGGGCCCGGTCGATTTCAATGTAATTTTACCCTCAATAAATCACAAGTTAAAAACTTTATTTTGTCACGTTATTTTTGTCTGGTATAAAAAAAAGAAATGGTTGATCATTCAAAAAAATGTAAACAAAGTAGTGGGCGAACATTCAAAGTTTCACAAATTGACAGGTTACCATAAGCCCTCCACCTTTGTTTCCACTTAATCCCCCCGAGCAAATTTGAAAACCTTCTAATAGGAGCATGTCGTAGTGCGTCTTTGAAGTGCGTCAGGGGGGAAATGAAAGCTCTGCTTTTGGAGAAACAAGCGCTGAAAAACTGCTGGAGAAACAGTTGGTTTTGATGGACGACAGACGGAAAGAGAAACCGAGCTGAGGAGAGCGAGAACCTGTAGTCAGGCAGATAAACATGCAGGCAGGCGACCAGACAGCAGAGTGGAAACGCACCGGTGGTCTCAGACAGTGCCGCCAAATGACCGTGTAACTCAGACGGAAAATAAGGAGGGGGGGCGAGTAAGAGAAACATTGCTTTAAACTCTCAAACCCCCTCACATCCTCTTGGCCCCCGTTTTTTCATCTTTTTCACCCCGTGCTTTTTCTCGAATCTCCACTTATGATTTGGTCTCTGTTTTTTTTTTTTTTACCACCCACGCATTGTTACGACGTCCACTGGCTCAGTCCTCAGAAATTCATCACTATGCTCCCATCTACCTTGACCTGCTAAATGTCCAGACGGAGCACTAGCCGAGCATCTTTCTGATGTTTCCCTCCCACCCGTCTGATACGCGGGCCGAGCAGACTGCCCCGCCAGGAGGCCGCTGAGACGCGCTAACGAGGTACACGTAAGATGCAGAGTTTGCAGTCGCAGGCCGTATTATTCTTATCGATGACGGCACCCGGTGAGGATGAAGCAGCAGCAGCAGCAGCAGCAGCAGCGCCGTGCCAGGTTATTTCTGTCCTCTGTAATGCCTTCTCATTAGCAGCTCTAATAGTGCAGCTAATAGAATCTGGGGCTCAATGATAGACCCAAGACTCGGCTTCTGTTTCGTCGTCATGACTCTAAATGTTCTTCCTGATGACCGGCGTGCCCCTGCGCCCCTTCACCTTTAATAGAAGTGTGCTGAAAAACCACCGAGGTGTGACCTAAAGAGGCAACGGACGAGCCCGCAGATGCACTTGCGAGCTTCACGTTTTTTTTTTTGTTTTTTTTCTGTGGCGGCCGGCCGTGCACATCTGAAATAAAGACATCAGAGCTGACTGACATGAAATCACCCTTCCCGACTATAATTCTGAGCTCAACCAGAGCTGTTATTAGTGTTTGACTAACCGCGGTATGCGCTCGATTTCCGCAGCAGTTTTGACTCCACAGCTGAACACGTCAAGTGCTGGGTCTCGGAATTGCCGCCTTCCTGCCAGTGTGGCCGGCGTGATGGCACACTTGTTTTCGGGGAGGAAAATGAAACGATGTTTGTGTGCCTGCGCGTTTTCCTGGAGTCAGTATCGTAGATCCTGCTAAGTAGATGGCCTCACACACAGACACACCGATTTCCCGCCACACAGAGCGGTTTGGATGACATGCAACTCACGCCATAATTCCTCCGTTGTGGAAAAACAGAGTGCTGCTGCTGCTGCTGCTGGCCTGGCAGACACCAGCTGGCTTGCTCTTTCTCTCACATGCCTGGATGGAAATTCTTCAACTTGCAGTCGACCGTGCACACTTTGTACTGAAGCTCAGGCTATTGCCTCCTTTTTTTTTTTTTTTTTTTTTTTTACTTACTGTCTCTGGAAATTATAAGTTTTTAAACTTCTTGTCACTTTACAACCATAAACGTTGACGGTTTTATTTTTGGATTTTCTGTGACTGACCGAAGCAGAGTAGTGCATAATGATGAAATGGAAGGAAAATAAGGGGAATGTTTTCAGAAATGTCTAGAAATAAAAACAGCACTATAGTTTATTGGCTCTTCAGTGTGGAACCTGTTTGTGCATCTCGTGGGAATATGGGGCCCGTGGGGAAATTGGCCTCATTTCTTTGGCTCCTTCCTCTTTGATCCCAGTAATGTTGGTGTGATTCTGCGCTAAGCTATTTAGAGTCTCTTTTCCAGGCAGTCAAAGGAAGTTGCTTAGAGGAATGTGCAACTGAGCACACTAAAAAATAATTGCGTTTGATAGTGTGTAAAAACAGCATTTATTTTTCTGCTTGTTGTTGGAGACAGAATGTGCTCTGGAAGTGAATGGATGCATGTTCTTCCGAATCTCTGATTCATCAAATGGCAGTGATTTGACGGTTTGATTTCCAGAAACTACAGAGCACACACACTGGTTTCCTTCCCAAGCAGGATGCAGTTTTGATTTGTTTTAGTCTTTTTTTTACACCTCCAGACGTTCTCATAAAAACTTTTTCTGAAGAATTAAAGATTTCTTCTTTCCGCCCATGATTCAAACCTGTTTACTTTAAGTGTTTGACACCAGGTATAACCTCTCGCGCTCGCTGGACTTTAAGCACATTTCATTCAGTTTATCGATTTGTGCTATTACTGAATGTCTTCTTTGGCTTTGCTTACTGAAAGGATTTACTGAAAAGCCAATATGTTTGTCGGGGACTCAAGATAATTGAAACAAAAGATAGATGGTGCTGTTTTTTTTTTGTTTTTTTTTAAGTTGCTGCAGTATCTTTTTGTAAACAGGAAGTTATTGATTTCAAGAAGCTTAAAGTCTGCATACCTGAAACAAGGAATCCTGAAGCTAAGGAAAACACAAAATCAAAACCCAAAAGTGCACAAACTATGAGCACTTTTATGTTTGGTGTTTAATTTTTTATTCCAACTGAACCAGTAAGCTCTGAAATATTAAACAGAGCCTTCATTTTATTTATTTATTTATTTATTTATTTATTTATTTATTTATTTATTTATTTATTGCAGTGCATCAAGATAATAATGGAGCACCTCATTAAATACATCAATCAACTGCCACACTACATAATACAATATTATTAAATAATAATAATAATAATAATAATAATTTAAGACTGTTTGTATTCCTTCACTATAGATAACACCAAGGTCTTCATACAGTTGACATTTCCAAACTCTCTTAAACTCTCTTCCTACATCTAATATTTTTTTTAAATTTTGAATATTTGATATTCTGATCGAGATACCTAGATGTTCTTCTCACAAGCAACTTTTAAAGACAGCCAGATTACTACAGCCTGGAGCCGGGTAAGCAGACAAGTCGGTGTCTACAGACCTGATCCATATTCAGCAGAGGATCCGGCTATTCTGCCTCAAGCAATTTAATTGCGCCTGCAGCTGTGAGGTTTGAGGCAGTTTTCAACTGATGTTGACGTATTTAGAAACCTGTCAGTTTCAGAGCCAAGAGGGACATAATTATTTCAAAACATTCACATATCGCACCACTAAATGTCTGCAAACATTTTGGATTGCATTAAACCTTTATTTTTTTTTTTTCCGTCCTTGTTGCCATCTTGTAGAATTTGAATGAAAAGGGTGAAATATTAACTGAGACATCAACATCAGGCCATTAATATGGCCTTTCAACGTGGCGTGCGTCTTGCTGCAGGGTAAATATAACTGTTAATAAATATATTTATTTGGAATTACTTCAATTTATCAGTTAAAAAAATGGTGTGGAAATCATAACATTTTTAAAATATGTGGGAAAAAACACACACACACACACGCACACACACACACACACACACACGCACACACACACACACACATACATATATATATATATTTTCTTCAGCACCAGCTTAACACCTGCAGTTTGCATGATATCTGTAACCAAGTGTCAAGATTAGTCTCCTTTGTGGCTCTCAAAGGCAAAGACATGCTCAAGTTTTACTGTTTGAAACTACATTTTCTCTAAGAGCCAATATACTCTAATGCATTTGACTTAAATCCCTCTCCTGCACGGATTATCAGATCACCCAGCCTTCTATTTGAGCACGGATGACATTTTGCTCTGATAGTGACACCAAAGTGTCGTCTTATATCTGACAAAAAAGTCTGATCACTCAAGCAGCAGGGAAACAGTGCAGAAATGCAGAGCTAATGCATCACAACCCTGTCAGTCTTAATCTGATATTCAAACTCTGACTGGTATCTGCAGAATTTATGAGCACAATTTCAGCCTTAAATGCCACAGGGCTCGTTCTCAAAAAGTAAAACTTGTGTTCTTGTGAGTGATTTCAGTTGTGCAAACAAAGACTTTTGTAAGGAAGACTCTTATAAAAGCTATACGTCTTTATTCTTCTGACATGGGATGTTATTGTAAGATGCTCATGGTGTATAGAGCACATCCTGAGTAGCCTTGCTTCTCCTTAACTAAATTACTTCATCAAGCTGGGTTGTAGTTTTTGGAGTCACAGATACAAATTGTCATACATTTCTTTCATCTAAATAAAATCACTCACACTTAAACTATTCTCATTTTTGCTCGTTAATCTTATCGATGCATGCAGAGGCTTTAAAAAGTCGCATTCCCAAATCAGCTAAAATGTTCCGTTGTAAATTGTAGCAGTGTTGCATTCCTACCAAGTTCCTTTTAATGAGACACCAGAGAAATTTCTGAATGATCCAAGGTTTCTAAGGCTTATGGAGCAAAGGGTAGCAAAGTGCTCAGCTCACCTGCTGCTGTGTGTTGCTGGTCAGCTGCCTAGAAGGAAGGCCGCAGCACTTCTAACCTTGGTTGTGAAGAGACAGATTCGATTTAGGAATATTTCTGTGATCAGAAAAATAAACAGTGTGTGGTGGAAACTACACACTGGCCTCGTGTGTAGTTTAATGAGAAGTGGAGTTTAATGAGAAGTGGAGACAACTCTTATATCTTTTGCACATTTTTTTTTGAATTTCTGTAAAATCTAACAACCGTATTGGCCTTTTAGAAACCTTTTTACCTGGTGCACAGCAACAGATTGCAGAAAGCCAGAGCTACGTTGCTCTGTGGTGTAACTTGGGTCTTGGCTGATGAGTACCTTTTTTTTTTTATTTTACCAGTAAATTTCAATGTTGGATCCTGCCTTGAAAGTGCACATTCATTCTAAATATCATGCTTGTTTTATTTAGTTTTGTCTCTTAACATTAGAAAAACTCTGAACCGTCCACAGCTTGCAATTGGCTTTAATTTGAAGACATAACTTTTAACAGTATTCTTTACATGTCAAAATCTCTCATGAAGTTGCTTTGTAACCCAAAATGTGCAAATGCTCGCACAAACTTTACTGTCACATAAAGACTCGTGGGTGTGGAGACACTTTCAAATAAAGGTAGAGTTTTCTGTTAAAAACTCACAATAAAAGTAAAAAAAAAAAAATACAAAAAATACAAAAACACAGAGATGTTTCCAAACTTTTCATTTAGAGATGAGCACGAGTTAATACGTTTAAATTCTGATTAATTTAAGCATTAAGTGTTGGCATTTATGCTCCTAAAACTGAAATGAAGGTTTTGAAAGAGAAAATGCACCTTAACTCCTAAATTACTGCCGATTGGAAGTAAAGTTAATTTTATTTAAACATTAGCTTTAAGCTAAAAATCCAAAAAAGGCTTCACAAAGTGCCTGGTTGATGCTTATTGCAACACAATCATCATAGAAGTGTGTTTATGTGTGTTTTTAAGCCATACTGTTGCCTTGTTGTGTGCAGCTGGGGTCATCTGTTGCCACTTGTGTTTAATTATTGGAGATCAGTGAGGAGTGTTAATTTTGCAGTCCAAACATCAGCCCACTGGTCCATGATAGGATTTGCACTGGGTTAGATAGCAGGAAGGTGTTTACATTGGGCTTTATTCCCAGAGACAGGAGGATTACCGGCCACCGGACCTGGCAGGCTCATATGTTTTGGTGGGAAATATTCTAATCCCAATTAGACGTGGCACGATGGATGGAATGTCACATAACAGAAACCAAATATAAGAGAACAGCCTGATGCAAAAATGTCACATCCCCTTATCCCTCAAATACAAGTCGCCACAATGAATCTGACACTATTTTTATTGCAGATCTACTGGATGGCATTGAGTTTTAGAATATGACTTTGTTTCTGCATATTTCTGGATCAAAGACCTCAGTCATGTCTGCAAGTTTGATGGGAATAAGCTTTAATTCAAGTCTTCAGCTTTGATTTAGTTTTCCTCTTAAGAAGACTTGCAGCTAAATCAGCTAATTGCTTTGACTAGGCCATTTCTCTATCCAGCTTTATATGCAGAGAAGATGTACAACTTTGGTCTCACCGACTTCCATGCGTTTGCTGTGTTCCCTACATGGCGTGAGGCGAATTGTAAATCAGACGTCTTATCGTTGTCTTTTAGCATTAGCTTTCACTTCACTCTTTCACAAAGGCCAGATTTATGGCGTGTGTGTGTGTGTGGATACCCAGGAACAATCTTAGGATTCTCCTCCCCCGTCATGAAATTTGCCAACCCAAACATATGAACCCCACTAATTTTATGTCTCAACATCGATGCCTTTATACTGATAAGTAACTGTCAGTGTACTTATCAGAGAATGGCAAAAAGTGATCAGATGATTTGGGTCAGAAAATGGAGGAGCTTACTCTGTTGTTTGGCCAACATTTCCAAAGTGAAAAGATTCTTCCCTCCTTCTCTGACTAACATAAAAAGTTAATTGAAGAGGTAGGAGTAAGTTTGCACAGCACTGTATACTGTAAAGCACATTGATAAGTTTGCTGCAGTATCCACTAAGGAGCTGATCTTTTTTTCTTTTTTTTATGTGCATGTTATCCTACTCTTCTCAGGTCTAGTGCAGAGTCACTAATGAGTAGAAATTAATGGGTTTAGGGAAAAGAAGGGGGCATTCAGAGGTAAATCTGGTGATGAAAGGGATAAATTACTTAATGAACAAGGTAATTAAATGGCTCTGTCTTGAGGTAATAAGTCTGAAGCGAGGACGAGTTTGTCAAAGCACTCACAGCAGGCAAACTCCTACTCAACAATATTAAAATATGGATGGAGCAAAATTCAGATCCATGGATGTTTTTTTTTTTTATATACTTGTGTGGACCTATCCTCCTGCTCTTTCTTTAAGCTCTTACCAAAGATGTCAGACTTCGCTTTTGTGTAATGCGTGCGCTGCAAAAGAAGTTCATCATCTTTTCAACAATAGCGAGACTGATCTGTTTCGCTGTGGATCAGAGGAAAGAATTGCCTCTATTTCAACGATGAAATGTTTTTATTTTTTATTTTTACCTCAAAGTTGATCCCTTTATCTTCCAGGGACATGGTTATTGGCACAGCAGGGGCGCTCCGTTGATGAAAAGACCCTCAAAGACTAAAAACCACTTCAAAAGACGGCAGATTAGTAGAAAGGGAAATGCATTAACTTATTCAATCCAGCTAAGCAATTTTGTTTGGTAAATATATTTTTAATAAGAAGTCAGGTTTCAGGACATGTATCATAAATTACCTCTACTGAAACAAGATTGAGGTCAATTTGGGAAAAGATCTGTTAGGAAGAGATTAAAAGACGCCTCTCTCTCTCTCTCTCTCTCTCTCTCTCTCTCTCTCTCTCTCTCTCTCTTTTTCTTCACACACACACACATATATATATATATATATATATATATATATATATATATATATATTCTATCTTTCTATCTGAAGAGTGGGAATGATGCTGAATTTTCCATCAATAGCGGATTCTTGTTTAAACAGACTAATAAAGATCTTTCCATGTCATAAAAGGCTTTCGTTTCTAACCACTTCGTGAACGCAAGCTCAGCAAATCCCATCTCTATGCCTATTTAATGTTCAGGGGAAAACAAAGGAAGGCTGTGGAGAATGGTAGCAGGAAGAAACATATGGCTAAACCCTTACTCTGCCAATCACAGTAACATTTAGAAAAAGGCAACAGTCTGATTTATTTCCCCCCTTCATCTCAATTCCAGGAATTTTATGAATGGAAAATGTCAGGCAATAGGTTTTCCAAAGCCACTATGGCCTGTGTCTCATGAGCGTACCATGCTGCTCTGGTGAGTTCATGCTGTCTGGAGGAGCGCCACTGGAGGCACGGGACCTCTGTACCCACTTCCACTTAACGCCATGCCTTTTGGGCTTTTTAACAGTTCAAATTATCTGCATTGGGTAGAAGTTGGAAATAGTACATTACTGGAAAAAAAAAAAAAAAAAAGGAGGTACTTGGGGAGCTGCGTTGTGCCTGAAAGACACTTGTTTGATTTTAGCTTGTTAGTCTGAGGCCACAATGTCTGGAAAATACATAAGTGGTGTAAGAGCGAAAGGCGGAAGATCTTTTCTGGTGGTCCGAGGAGAACGTTAGGGTCCTTCTCGTTTCACCATCTGTTAGGGGTTTATTGTATAATTTACTGTGATAAATGTGTCATCATAAGAGTTATGATTTATCATTGTCACGTCTAATTAATGGCATTCAAAACCCCCGAAGCTGTTCTTCTAGTCGTGATTATGTTTACTATTTTCACCTCTGTTTGTTAATAAAATAAAAGCATTAATAAATACTAATACATTTGAAAACATAATTAAAAGCGCTTACTGTGTGAAGTTTAGTGATACAAACCACATTTTTTGAAGAAGTGTATTACAAATGTATTACATTATATTACGATTCATTTGTGTTTATTGGGCTTTCTCGTACAGTTACCTAAAAAATAAGTAAAAAAAATAGTTTTTGTCGCCACTCTTGTTGATAATAGTAGCACAAAATATCGTGATAAAACTATAAGTCCATATCACCCACCTCTACCATCTGTTTGTTTTCGAGTTTTGATTCAATATCTGTGTTTTTGTTTTTGTTTTTTTTTATCTGAAATGTGTTTCTTTTTTAACAAAAGTGTAATGTGAACCCTAAACTTGAGGAAAAGTTGTCAGGTTTATCTTACAACAGAAAAGCACTTTAAACTAATCAGCACGGCCTGCTGTCATATCAAATTCCTTATTTCTAGGCCTTTTACCTGCAAACACGTAGACACCAACATATCTGAGCACTGTTTGAAATTAGCCTTCTGTCTTCTGTAGTCATTATGACAGAAACCCATAAAGCATTTAAATCTCCTATCTTGTAAAAACACTCTTCTTGTCACTGCAGCACTTAGGCACTTCTGTAAAATAACTTTTATGTTATGCCTGAAAACACAGTAAAAACTCTTCAAAGTACATCCATGGTTTATGCAATTTTTTTTTTTTAATTGTAACTCTAAGGGTTCTCAGTTTTCAGTTCTTAGTCATTCAATTCTAGGGACTTGAATGAGTAGAAAAAGTGGCATATTTCAAACTACGGTGGATTTAAAAATATATAAATTTGGATTTTAATATATACTTACTGAATTGTTTCTCTTCTGTTTCTGTTTCTTGCTTTTTTTACTCAGAACGTAATCCTGAAGGAACCAGAAATTTGTTTGACAAAATAAGGTGATGCACTGCACATCGGTAAATGGAGACTGAGCCGCTATCTATTAGGTTCTTCCGCATGAACGGCTGACATCCTGAAAATAAGCCAGACAAAAAAAAAAAAAAGCAGATACAGTAGAGATGGACTGATGCAGACACAGAACAAGGAACCTCCTGCTGTCTCTGCAAGGTGTAATCAGGAACAGATGTCTTTCTGCACTCTCTTGACTGGAGGCAGATTTTCACAACAATTCATTTCCTCTTTGCAGCGTGTTTTCAGGAGGATGTAGACGCAGGATGAGCTCCTCTTGTCTTTGAGTTTCTCTGTGATTGCTTTGAATTCTCTGACAGCCTCTCAGCTTCTGATGCTAAAGACTCTTATTGCAGATGGGATTGTACCTCAGAGTGATCTTGATGGAAGTCTCCATGTGGAGCTCTGCCAGGTTCAAGATCCAGAGTGCTATTTTTTAGCACACAGTTATTTTGTTGCATTTTTAGAATTATTTAGAGGAGGATGTTCTACTGAAACAGTCACCAATTACATATTGTCATTATAGAGATGCAAAATAATAAATCTGTGAGAAATTTTCAATCTATATAAGCTATACCTGCTGATATAAATAAGAGGAGCATTGAATATGTTTCTAGCCTTCCGGCCAGGAATGTCAATAATTACTTATATCAGGAAGAAATATGATGTCACATTTTTCTATGAGAGATTATCTATAATAGCTTTAACACCTTTTTTTTTAATTCATCCATTGCAAAACCTCTTACTAGAAAACATGTGTCACAATCCAGAAGGGCTGTAAAATTAGCATCTCTGCAATGCTCTGCTTGGGAAATCTTGCACCATGTCAGCCTTACAGACTTGAATCTTGAGACTTTTGAGCACCTTTAGCATTTCAAAACATCTGGTATAACCTCTGCATTATCATGGACAACTGATATAAAAACAGTAATGTCTTTCAAATGTCCTATTAACATCTTGTTGTGTTAGAGATACATGCTTGGTGCATTAAATGGGAATTGTCTTGCAAATGCTTAATTTTCTGTTGGATTCAATATTATTTACTCTGTCTTAGAACTTGCAAGGCTTTTTTTTCAGTTTATATATTTTTCTTTTTGGTTTTTTTTTGATACGTTGAAAGTAGAAACACAACTGGGAATCGTATCAGGCTGGATAAACTCCTATAGGTGCCTTTCAAGTTTTTAAATGAAACTGGGTACTCTTAAATGCATCAGATGTAATAATAATAATAATAATAATAACTTATCACTTATCATTTTGGTTTAAAATCAATTGTAAATCTGTCCCCATCTGTAAAATCTCCACTGGATCTCTTACTTACTTTGCCTTAGCTTCAGGCTTTAACATGTTTGGGAACAAACCCTCTCCAGAAATGACGCTGCCGTCCCAAGTCCAGTTAACTTATCTGCCACTCCCACCGTTCTGCCTCAGCTCTCACCGGTTCTCTTTTTGTCTATATGTTTAACTTGTTCCAGTAGGCCTCTGCATGATGAGTCATTCGTATTTTTTTTTTTTTTTAAGTAATGTTTCAGGACACTGCAAATTCTAAAATGCCATTTTAAAAACACCAAATTCAAGTAATTGGCTGTTGGCCAAATCCTGATGTATCAGGGATGTGCACCTCTGTACGTGTGCATATTCAGGATTCCTTTCATAATCCGACTCGGAGCATAAATGATTCTTAGTCCTGCTGAAAAGTTTCTCTTCAGAAAAGGGTCAAAGCAAGACTGTTTCCATGGAAACAGTGCTTCATGAAGAAAGATGACTATTATGGTACTTGACAATCAAAGCAGCATAAAAGAACAGTGTGAAGCTCGATGTTATAGTCCGCAGTGGATACTTTTATGCTTGCAGGCCATGAGCTGTGTTGTTTCTCCTGTGTCATCAGTCCCAACAGGTGAAGAGCGATCAGCCAGCCAAATCCAAACTGCCACAGTGCCTGGCCAAGTTGTGAGCCAGGCCACAACTCGGCCTGTCTCAAGTTGTAAATGGGGGAAATTGTTAGCTCAGTAAACAGAATTGAGAAATTTGACAACTCTAGATGAGGGCTGTGGTGTGTCCACTCATCAATTTGATAGCAGACCCGCTCTGACGCAGCTGCTGCTTCCTGCTGCCACACCAGTAGATGAAAAAGGTGAGGTCTTCTTCTTATTTCCTCTCTGCGCCTGTCGGCGCTTCACTGACTTTGCATTTGTAAAGGTAGAAAAAGCATCTTAAGCATGCAGATGTTCACTTCCTGGTTCACTGTTTGCTGGTAATTTTTCATCACTCATTGCAACTCGTTCATTCTGGTCGATAAAAAAAAAAAAAAATCAATTGCAGTGTTTGTGTGTATATCCACATCGTGGTACTAACATAGTTGGAAGAGTTCCTATGTAACCAAACGCTATATTTTTTTAAATATTTCTCCTCCATAGGTAGAAATATCTGTCTGGAGGTAACGCCTGTGTTTGTTTTCTCTTTTCTCAGTGATTTGATTACATTATTTAGGCTTATCTTGGATTATTTTATTCTTAAATTAGCTTTGATCACTTATGCCCCATACAGATAGGGTGAGAAGCTTGGAGGAGCTCAGAGTAGAGTCGCTGCTTCTCCACAGAGGTCTGATTCAAAGGATCACAGATTATGTAACACCTTCTGCTAACTGAACCACAGTTCAGCGATAATATGAAGTTATGACAAGGCTAATGTATGTAATTGTTCTGAAAGGAAGAGAGATTTGAGAAACAAGGTGATCATTGGTCTCATTTTAGCATTCTGCTTGTACCTTACAGTTGCAAAAATTAAGAATCAGGGCTGTTTTGTTGCTTTCCAGACACTCCACATTGTGCAGATAAGTGCCCTGCAATCACATCAACATATTAACCCAAATTACTCTTTGCATGCAGACTTGTGTGCTGATAAGTACCTGCTGTTGTAGGGCCTCAGTGAAGACTAGCCAATCAATGGAGGTAATTAGCAACAATAAGAGGCTTTTGGGAATAAAAATTTTTGAAAAAAAAAAAAAAAAAAAAAAAAAGAACCAAGAGGGATAAGAGTGAATGAAACCACCCAGGGTTATTTATCTCATAAGCCATGACAGGTGTTTGTATAGGTCAAAATATAATGTGCATGTCATTATTGAATGCTTCTCACAAAGCCCTTTGTTGAGAGGATTGCTTGAGGGGAAGGATTACTAATTGTTCCACTAGTTGTTGCATTTTCTTTCTATGTGCCTTGCCTTGTGAAAGTTAGGATGACTGTATTCAGTTTGTGAGCTGCCCAGCTGCATCACTGCTCATCCTGTCAAGAAAAAAAAAAAAAAAGCCCATTATTCAAATTGTCCCTGTGCAAATATTAGTGTATTAGTCGACACTGATAAATGTGCTCTCAGAGGGCTGTTTGGCATGGTAACCAAGAGCGGTCAAATTGGCTTAATGGGCGTCGAGGACAATGATACATTGGGATGGAGCATATCATTGTCAGCAGGACAAGAAAAAAAAAAAAAAAAAGAACTGGAGGCTTTTCTATTCAACAGAATGTAGTTTTTATATATGACATTAGCATGCCTTCAGCTAAGCTACCTTGTTCATTGAATAATTCCCCCCAAAACACAACCACACACACACACACACACACCTTCACATTGGTACTGATGTTGTTTCTTTGTGAACCCTTTCCTCATCCTTTTAACTCTGAATGATTGGATAAACATTTCTCAGTGGATGTTTTCTTGGTTTGTAGAAAACTTAGGGCGTTTGTTTGGCTTGGTTGGGTGTAAGATGATTTCGAGTTGTCCTCCATGAGACGGTCAAAGACATTGGTATTTAGTTTTATTACCTAAACCGACTTTAAACCTCTCCAAAGCTTCATCCCTGACTTGTCTGCTGTGTTCAACAACAGTTCATGATGCTGTCAGTTCACTAATGAGCAAAGATCTTCAAAAAACACACAACTGAATTCAGAAGAGGATTTTTTGAATATAATCGCTTAAACTGGATTTTATTTAGTGTGGCAAAAATGTGCCACAGTTTTCTAAATATTATTTGTATGTAAATTTAAAACGTGTGTCGTTTTCCCTTACTCAATTAGGTGCACAACTCTGTTTGTCACAAAGAATATAAATAAATTACGCAAAGATTTCTGGATGTTATATAAGAAAATGTGAAAAATGTCTAAATATAGTGGATATTTTCCTGATATGTCAGTTTTCTCTCTGTTTCTTCTTATAAATTTATATTGGATATTATACACCTGCCTAAACTTCAACCGCACTATAACGCATAATTCATCCTAAATCATTCTGGCTTTGAAAAATGCTCCAGCTGACATTAAAGTGCGTGTTATAACCTGCTTGTTTACTGGATTCTGCTGATTTGTGTCACTGAAGAGAACATTTGCGTGCGGAAGTGCGCTACGGAGAGGAGTCATGTTGACAACTTCTCTTTGACATGAAACATGCAGCCAGAGCTCACTCGATTATGATGCGATTAGTTAATTCGGCGAAGATGTGGAAAGTGAATTATGGGTGTATCTCATTCCGCACCACTAATGGATGGAAAATACCTCCATCTCCGACCTCATCCTCCCCACACCCTTTAACCAGAAACCGTCTCATAATTTCCAACTTGTGCATTCTGAAGTGAATAGATTTAGCATCTCAGATTTATTTTGTCTTTCCATTTGGCTTTCTCTGGCTGTCTCAGTTGTAATTTACTGTGAGGTTGTTATCGTTACTGTAACAAAAACAGCCGGCCCCTTTCCTGTATTTATGGGTTTTATCTTCCTGACCCTCTGAGCGCCCGTCACTTTTGAAAGAATGCTTATTAAAAAACAATCTTTCGCCATAAAACGTCCCATCAAGCAGCTTTCTCTGCCCATCTGAAGCACCGGAGGAGCCCTTTGAGTGCGTCTTGAGTTCTGATGTCACTTTGTGGTGGCTTGAAGTTCACATTACCTTGAGCAGAAAAGTCAACAGTTTTTCCAGAGAACAGGGAGCATGATTATCTGGCACCTCAATTACTGTCTCCACAAAACCCAAGCAGCTCCCTCAGTTGCACGCATCGTTCTGAAGTGTGCCCACACTGTAAAACCGGCATAACAAATCCCTTTAACAGAGACTCAGAGGGCCCAGTAAAGAATGTGCTGTTCGCCACACTGCGACAGAGCAGGAAGTTCACTGCTTCCCACACGGCTCCATAGAGAATGGCTTTCCCATTAGCGGCAGCATGCAGTCAGGTGCATTTTGTTTTTGTTTTTATGTTTTTTTTCTGTTGTTTAATATCTGCTGTTAACAGTGAGAAAAGTGCTGAAAACCCCATTTCGAAAGTTGTGGGAACAGGTGAAGTACTTTTTTTTTTTTTTTTAACAATAGCTGCGATGAAGTCAAACGTTTTTGATGATGACACAGGATCGGCCACAGAGAATACACCCTACCTCTTTGTTTAGTTTTCCTATTCATATTTCTTTGTCACAATTGCTTTTATTTGGCTAAACACATTTTGTCCCTTCTCATCATGCCGGGTCTTAATAATGTAAATGCACCGCCTGCTATTATAGCTCTAGGTGTGCTTTGGAAAGCCATTGTGCAATGTACTTTCTCTTCTACAGAAAATTTTCTGAAAAGGACCTGGGCAGCATGCAGCTTGCAACCCATTGTGCTGAATGAAATAAAGAGCTGAAGCGTATATGAAACTCCCTCATTGTGAATTGTGCTGAGCAGTTGTGCTGTATCATCGTTGAATGCAGCTGAATGTGGCGATATGGGATACAGAATGCTTCCTCATCTTTTCCAACCAGCTTTTTAACAGCGACCTATTGTGCAAAATTCTCTTTTTGTGTGTTTTTTTTATACTTCCGTACGCCTTTCTTCACGACTTGTAGAAATAGTTTGAGCGTTTGGCAATAAGTAATTCTTTTGTTAAGTGGAAATCGAGCTGCTTCAAAAACGCCCTGATTATTAAGTCAAATTTGGTGGGCATTGTCTCTCACCTAGCAAACACAGTCAAGCCCAGGGTCATCACATTGAGACATAGACTTAAAACAACTCATTCTGAAACTAGCTCAAAAATAAGCAGATAAACTCTCATTATCTGATAATTATTTTGTGCAAAAAAAAATGTAATGAATATGTTAGTAAAGCACAGATCCATCCTAACTTGTACAAGGAGGCATAAAAGACCCTCTTTAATTCAATTTTGCTGCGCTACTGTGACGTAAGAAATATATATTTTTTTCCTGTTTTATGCTCTTTCTTTTGTACTGAAAGCTTCAGATCATCTGAAATCTTTTTTGCCATTTCTCTGCTTTGCACTGCACTGTCTTTAAATATGCTGTAAAAATCACTTCATCAGTCTGTCAGTGGACAGTGGAGCTGTGGTTTTACATCATCTTCTGTCAGCAGCTGCTTGTGGAGCTCAACAGACACTCAAAAAGCTGCTTATTATGTCCACCTTCATCTGTTTGAGTTATTCTCCAGCTCTTTGCCATGCCGTTTCAGGTGATCTGCAGATTCGACAGCTTGCGTTATCGCTGCTTTATTCTTTAATTTTCATGAAAGATTGATGAGTATCAAAATGCTCACTAAAGCCCAGTGGAAGGAAAAGTCCTTACCCAACTCACTTTGGCAATGATCGACACATCAAAGAAGAAATATAAGCTTCTGAGAAAGATCAACATTGGTGCCAAAAGAAATTAATTTATAATTTTAGGCTTTAGAAATAACAAGAGACATGCTTATGACCTCTTATGGTCTATGATGTTTCATTACAACCTCCTTGGAAATAAGCAGAAACATAACTAGTGAGCGTTCAAAGACTTAAAACCATAAGGTTATTTTTCCTCTATTGTTGTAACAATAGAGAGTCGGATATATGCTGGTATAAATAACCAGAGTGCATTTTTTCAGGTCAGAAGTTGTTAATAATACCTTTGTTTCACCAGTAGTAATGTTCCTCGTGCTCAAACAAAGCTCTAATCGGAATATACTGAAAATAGCACATGTTTAGTTTCCATCCCATATAGTTTTAAACAGCTGTTTTTTTTTAAATCTTCAGATGATAACAGTGTTGCATCAACAAGACTGGAATAACTTAATATATCAACTTAATATTGCAACTAAGTTTTTTTTACTGAAGTCTTTCTGTCTCAAAAACTGCGCCTGAAAGTTCTCTACTTAAACCACAGGGATCCATCTCCAGCCTCGCTGATAACCATGCTGTCTCTCATCCTCTCCCACCTCTGACCTTCATGTTTCCCCTGGTTTTCCTCTGCATGTAAGGCCTTGCTGCAAGCCCGCTGCTCCTCTGGGGAAAAAAAAGCTGGTGTGTTAAAGGCCTTCTGGATGGATCATTATCCATTCTCAGACCTTCGGGTGCTTCTAAGTTATGTTTTATTCTTCATGTATCTGAATTTATTTGCTAAAACGTAAAATCAGAAAAAAGATCAGAAATGTAGTGAATAGCAGATGAGATTGATGACGGGGTTCCCGCTGTCTGGCGGTCAATCCTGGATGCCTTTAAGCCCACAGAGTTTGGTGTTGCTTCATACAGTGTTAATTTTAGCCTTCTTGTTTGTTCAGAAAATATGCAAGAGACATTTGTTTTGCAAAGCTATCCCAAAGTACCCCAGCGTCTGTGTGTTTTGTGATGCTTCGTAATGATTCTGGACCATCTGGAGGATCAAAAGGTCACAGGGATCCATTTAGACTAATCTTTGCCTTTAACACAATTTTCCACCAGAATCTTTAAATACTCTAAACGTGTTCTATTATGTTATACCGTACTTTCAGTCTTTCTCTATGAAACATGGTTCCATTTAGAGCCTCACAATATATTGAATTCCATTTATCACTACAGTATCAATGAGCTGTAGGAGGTTAATGTCTAGAGCATATTAGCCAATCAAAATACATCTTTTAGTCCTTTGTGTACATCTTGAACACGGAAAAGAAGGAAATGGAAAATGTGGTATTAGATCAATCATTAAGCGTCTTGGAATGTTAAAAAGCTGTGCTGTAATTTCACATTTTGTCTAATGTTGTGCAGCCTTGAATGATCTATTTTCAGGATTGATCACTGGGTCTCCGACTACAATTCTCTACCTGGTAACGTTTACCTGCACTGCTGTTTCTAGACACCTGAATCAAATGACTAGCTCAATCACCGAGCTGAGTATGCAGAGATAGATGGCACGTTGAAGCGATGGCACTGCCATTTATTTGGTTTGTGTGTGTTACGGAGCACACAAATCAATTACAGCAAATGTATTTTTATAGATTGTCTTATTTATTAATTGATTAAAATGTAGGAAACACAAAAGTTTCCTATGTTACACAGTGAGACAAACTTAGCCCAACTTAGCATAGGTTTGGTAACAAAACGAATACACTAAAAACATGCAGATGTTAAACTTAAAAAGGCAGACTGAATGAAAAGCTGTCTTCCTGTTTTTTGGTGTTTGATTAATTTTATTAGTTTTCCCACTGCAAACACAGACCATTTTCTTTTTCTGAGCTATCAGCCTCAATGTTCATTATCATCATAATTTAGACTGCAAAAGGATGGATGCTCAATGTCAGCCCATCGACCAGTCTAATTGATGGGGTGCTTACCATTTTCAGGTCACAAGGGTTTGTTTGAATGGACCTAAGAATAAGTGAATTTGCAGCACAGTCTCTGACTCCAGTGATGTTTTCAAACTCCTAAACCTAACGTATGCGGCGTTTGAGTCAACGTCTTCTTTAAGATAAATTTGTCTTTTATCTTTGCTTTGTTGATCCTTTTTAAGTCATTTTGGCTGCAACAATACTGAATTGAAGCTACCTCCAGTTTGCTGATTCACTGTCCAAAGACAGTGTTACTGTGAACTGAGGGCATTGCTCTGTGGGTATGGCGGCTCTGCTGAGTATCCAGAGGGCCATCTGGACAGGTGATGGCTACTCAAGACCTAAAAGTATTTGTTTTTCCATAACTTGGTGAGGTTGGCCCAGGACAATGCTTTACTCCTCTGTTTGATGGTACACTGTCATATTAATGCGTCTTCTGAATTTCAGCTGCTTCCAGCCTCAATAAGTCTCTGTCTGGGCGGCTCATTATCCCCTGACCTGGCATCATTAATTCTTGTTTGCTCAGAAAGAGACTGAATGTAGAAGTAGGTCAGAGCTTAAGGGTCCAGGTATTGATGCATCACACAAATACCTTTGATCGATGAGTCAAGTCCTGGAAAAGAAAAGAAAAAAAAACTGTAAGACAAATTCCTTGTAGACATTATCAGGTGTAAAATAGGATCAATAGGGTTGGAAGTGACACAGTTACACCCATGTCATTGATTGTTCTGGATCACATTAACTCCAAAAAAGGAATAATAAAAACTGTAAGAGGAATACTTGAGCAGTGTGTAAGAATGGCCTTATCACAGAGGATTTATTTTTCTATTTTGCATCACACTCCTGGACTATATGTAGAGTAGTGAACATAAAGCCCAGAATGAATTAAGAAAAGTAAAGATGAAGACATGAGTTTGTGTTAGAAACGGTTGTTTTTATGTTATTATTTTTTTAATGTAACAAACTCAGTCAAATCACCAGGTTAACAAAAGATTAACATTTTTAGAGGTTGTGAGAAATGTTTTCTCCCTTACAGATTATTGTTTATCATACCAAATTACTGTTTTTAATATTTTTTATTCATCTGGTGAAAACATTGCAGACAACCTAGTCGTACATTAGAATGTAATTCCTCCTTTATTAAATCATCAGTCAACTGAAATTAACCACTTTCTTTGAATTAAGTTTCTCTAACAACGGCCAGGCCTTTCCACTGAAGCAGAAAACTGTTAAATAAAACTTCTAGCGGCATTTCAGACAGCTTCCAGGAACAGTGGAGAACCTTTCCAGAAGTGTTTGGCTTAGCAAAATTATTCCCAATAGAGCATAAATAACTCACCGAAGAGATCAAAAAAGAAGCCGGAGGAACATCTGAAGCACAGGAAACCTCCATCTATAGGAGAGTCCCAAGATGAAACCCTCTGCTTACCAAAAGGAAAACAACGTGTGTGAAGACTGCAATGTAAAAGTCCATCTTAAATTTCTTTAAGATCTTGACAACCCCCAATTCTTCTGGGAAGACGTTCTGTGGACTGACGAGATGAAATGGGAATTTTTAAATAATTTTGAGATTTGCCAAAAATATTTCCAAAAATATAATTTCAGTTTCTTTGTAATAAAGAATTATATAGTTAAATCTGTGCAACATTATTCCTCCCTTATTTGTAGTCATGCCAACATACAGTAGTTACAGTAAATGCAGGATGGTAATTGACACTGTGCAGAGCTTCATAAACAGTGGGACGCTGCCTTCATGAAGTGTAAATTGTTAAGTTCCTCCCCTTTACTTTCCATGACTACTTCTCCTGCAGCTCTGCTGATGGACTTTTAATTTGCTCAGCGTCTCTGGTTCCTCGACGTGAGAGAACAGACACATTAAACTGCCACCACGCTGCTTTATGAGTTTGCACTCGTGTGGGATTATATGGATAAATTCTTCTTTTCTTCATTTTACAGGATTCCATCGTTTTGCTGAATTGTGTTGTGGTCTGTTGGATGTGCTGATTTCAAATAGCTGAACACTGTGGGTGGTCTCCCTGGTTTTATCTTCTGGTAGCGCCTTCACATTTAGCTTTTGTAATAGAGCTTCATTTCACAGCTCAGGGGATTACATGTGTGCCCTCACACAGGCTCCTCTTGTTTGGTGTTTCTTTTTTTGGGATTTGGGCTGTTGTGTAAAGAGAAGCGCTAACGCATTGCTGCAAGCTACGCACTTGCTTTCTCTGATTAATGCATTTTATGGGGGATACTGTCTGTATTTTAAGATTTCAGAATATTAGTAAAAAACAAAGCTTGGGCAAAAAAAAAAAAGAAGAATTAAAAAAAAAGGCTTCACTTGCATCAACTTCTTGTGACGTGGGACCACATATGTACTGTTCTGGTCTTGCACTGGGCAGCTGCAAAAAAATTGTCCTGGGGCCGCAAATGGACCCGGGGCCACACTTTGAACACCAATGTCTTAGATTGTTTAAGCAAAACTAATCTAAACTAGATACAAAAGGAAAAATATAAGATGAAATGTAAACTTTCTTCGCATGTCTTCATCAGCACTGATAATTTAAAACTTCCCACTGTTCCTCCACACTCTGGGACCTTATTTTCCACATAAAATGGAAAATTAACCTTCATCTAAAAGAGGACTTTGGACACTGACTAACAGTAATTTTGTTTTACCCCTTAGCCCTGGTAAAAAAACAAATCCCTGTGATGTCTTATTTAAGCGTGGTTTAACACAAGGAATGCAGAAGAACCCATGTCCTGGATACAGCTGTTTATAGCTCTTGAAGCTCTGGCTCCAGCTGCAGCCAATGTCTCTTCCAAACTTGAATGAAATTTGTAACAACACATTAAACATGCCATGCTTAAAAATCGTTTAGTCAATTTAACACTTTGAAATTCTCACAGTGGTGGAAAAAAACATTTCCAGTGCCAATCTTGCACAGTTAATCATGCAGTGGCATATATATATATATATATATATGCAAAAAAACTATATTTTGTGTGTTTTATTGACCTTATATTTTGGCATACTTCCAGAAAGTAGTGGTTCATGCAATGCATAAAGAACACTCTGAGATCAGTGTCTTTTAGGCCTTAAACTGAAGCAGGTAAAGCCAGCGGGATCGGTCATTAAAATGCTGCATTTGCATCTGATTTGGGAAGTCGAGAACAAAGTAGGGATATTATCATGTTCTGAGAACCTTTATTTACATAATGTGCCTTACAGCTGTTCTAGCCACATTCAGCAGCAGCCCTGTTACAGATAAATGACATAAAGCTATCTAGATATGGATAACTGCAGTCACCTTCTCACGTAACATGCAGCCTCCAACTTTGAACTCAAACGAAGTGGCTCGATTCTGAATCCTAATTAGCGTGCTTTACCCTTATTAAACTAGACAGCAATGCCAAACATGCACATGCAAACCTGTCAGCGGTTAGCTGGAAGTGCCGGAGCCGCTCTAAACTAACACATCCCTAATCATTCTGTCTGTTGTGTTCAGAGAAGAAAGGCGGCTACATACTCCCAAATCAGCAGCTGTAATTATGCAGTTTCAAAGTAATCTCTTGAAATGAGACGCTTGAATAATACAGTAGCATCACACTGCATGCTCTCCGGATACAAATAGGTCTCTCTTACCTTGTAATCTTTATTTTACTATCCTTTGTGATTTATATGTTTTTTGAAGTAAACATTAGGGCAAATAGTTTACCGTGAAATGATTTTTCTGCAGAATACTATACTTTTTTTTTCTATATAGCGTAGTACAACTACTGTAAGGTGGTGCCAACTGCTTAATCGGTTGGGCTGGCTGCTCAGGTAGCTGGTCTGCAGTCTTCTGCTTAATAAATATGCTGCACTTAACATGCAACGGCTTTCTTTGGAATCTCTCTTAAAGGACTCCAAACCAAATAAATATTATGAAAATTGCTCAAGCATTTTTAAATCTCTGTACACTTCTACAGCAAAAGAGTCTTTTTTTTTCCTACTGTCATCACATGGCTGCAAAGTTAACGACTTGATGCAATCAGCTCCCCATGGTCATCGCATGGTTTCTCTAGAGCTGGCTTTCCCCCCCTACCTTTTCAACACTCTAAACATGTTTTTTCCACTGCATTGTGTTATAACTTGAATCACATCTGAATGCATGTTACCAAACTTAAGTTTATCCGTATAACAGGATTAATTTGATTGTATATTTCAGGATTTAAATTGTATCTGTCTGCCTTGCAAAGTCAAGTATTTGGAGCTGCAGTCTCCGCCTCAGCTCCCGTCCCACAGAACACCCGAGCCCCCGCCTCTCAGCTCCATCAGACTAGTGGCAGCTGTAATTAGGAAACACCTGGGGTAGCTGCTATGCTGCCGAGTTCTTCATTTGAACTACTTCTGAGTCCTTCTCTCATTAGAAAGATGTGATGTTGTGAACCGCATCATTGTTGTGATGAGGAGCTCAAGAGGATCTGTTGAAAAGGGAAGGAGCATATTGAAGCGACAGAAGCCAATTTCAAGGCATCTGTCTTTTTTTTTTTTTTTTTAGAAAGGGGACTCTGAATGACATTGTCATGATTAAATCTGCATAGAATATTAACAGTTTTACGTGAATAAACTTTCCATTTTTTGAAAAATATATTTATTACATAATTACTCATCATATCATTATATATATTTATAGAAACAAAACTAGCAATCTGCAACAAAAATGCACACAATCACACATTATAGATGAAGGGCAGGTTTGTAGAGACTGATGAAAAGGTGAATCAGGAACAGACCGTGGTGGTACGGAATGATTTTTGAGGTTGTTGCATTTAGCTTACCTACTGTGAAGGTCATAAAAAAAAAAATAGTTTGTGCAAAATTAATCTATGGTTTGTAGCATTATCCGTACTTTGTACATGGAGGACCTGGAGTTTATGGCAAAAGCCAGAGTACAACCTGAACAGGTCACCAGTCTATCATAGGTTCACCAGGGGCATGCACACACCAAGTCTGGTGTGAATATGGCAGGCCCCTTATAATGGGGTAGAAGAAAAATCCCTAAACAGTATGGCAGCCCTGCATTACAAAGCAGAATATATCTAAAAGATGTACAACATATTCATTGTCACTGTGACTTCTATTGTAGGCACAGGAGGAAAACTCCAATACTGAGTTTTCTGTTCAGATGTGTCTCAGCAGTCTTTATTTTTAAAGCCCATATGCGTTGTCATTTTTTTTTTCCTGAGCACATTGCACAACAAAAGCTTCACACAACAAACAAACAGACCCACAAGGCTCCTCTTAAACACCTCACTGTATCAAGAGTCAGACAAAATCTGTCTTTGAGCTGACTCTGCAAGCTCATTATAACGCGTCTAATCCTTCAAACACACGCGGTTCGTCTCGCTCTCCCTCGGTGCTCCCCACGGTCTGAGAAGCATAACATCAGTCTTATGGGGAATGAGACATACAATGTGAGCCCCTGATCCAACCCCCTCGCTCCCGCTGCTTGGCTGAACACACTTTGCATCCTCCGCTTTTTCTCAGAGCCCACTCAGGTGCATTATGGAAATGTCTTCTGTCATCTTCAGTGTTGCAAAAGCTTCCTCTGGGATATACAGTCGCAGCAAATGGCTGCATCTGAAGAGCAGACATTAGTGATGAAATAGCTGTTCAACAGTTCAGGGCATATCACTGACAGGTCTTCCTTTCCCTCAGTGATGCTCTGAGTGTTCTGTTGAAGCCCGTTGAAGGCTGAGTTGACCAACACTGTTCCACGATCAAGAACTCTCTGTATGAGATGATGACTTACTGAATGTACGGCTGCTGCTTCCGGCTCTGTCCATCACAATCATCTTGAGAGAACATCTGAGATTAGTTCAGATCTCCTGTAATGTTTTGTTGTTGTTTGCTGTAAAGTTTAAGGTCATGCGGTTACATTTAACTCTATGGGCGTTCAGGAAGATTTATATATAAATGACACACTTTACAACAACAATTCACAGTAGTCATAGGTGACCTTGCCGTTGTAGCGTGTGATTTAAAGTCATAACAGAAGAAGAATGCCATGCAAAGCACAGTTTTGTTAATATTACTATTTTATTATGCAATTTTTTTTCTTCACATTTTCTCTGGAATAAAATAAATGTTGTAGCAGTTGGTTTGAAAAATGTTATTGATTTCTTATGTAAACATGGGCTACAGTCGTTTTTGGTTTCAGGACCATGGACAGCTTCAGATTGATATACCTGCATGCCATTTTTCCGAGCAGCTCCTTCTGGGACCACATAATGAAAGGGAACCAGTCATTCTAGCGTCATCGGTCTATTAGTGTGTTCTGACCTGATTAACCTGAAAAAGAACCAGGTTGCATGGATTTTGTTGCTGTTATTTCAGTTAGGATAAATCCTTCCCTTTACGCTGTTGACTATAACGATAGGGCAGATTTAAAGGGTCCTGGTCTTTTTTTGAGACTTTTTCTTTATTCCCTTGTTGTTGCACATTTCCTCAGATTGTATCCTCTCAGTCAGGGTAGGATTATGCAACAGCCAAACAAAGCAAAAACACAAGCATGCGCATGTAAAAATGACACTCTGCTCTTTGTTTATACACCAGCTGCTTGTTCGGCACGGCTCCTGACGAGGGAGTGAACCGTGAGCTGTGTGTACTTACATCATTGTCCAAAATCATATTTTCTCTTGTCGTGGTCTTGGTACCCGTGGGGATGTGAGAACCAACAGTTGCCGCCATGAAAGGCTGAGTGAAATGGGCTATTTGCTCTCTCTGAGTCACACATACACGAGGGTCAGAACTTTAACACCTTCATTTCAGCCAATTAAATACGTAGATTTCAATGCATTAAAAGTTTTAACGTAAATAATTATATGTTTTATTTGCATACAAAGGTTCCGGCTAGACATGCAAAACATGTCGCAGCAACAAGCACCGATGTGCTCAACAGCATCCACATTTCTAAAATAGTATTTTTCCAAAGAAGCACTTGAATGATTAGGGCAGCGACTGAAAGGTGAATAACTTTAAATATTCCGTATTAGCAGTAAAAAGTGTTTCTGAATTGAAAGTGTATATATATAAACTGTAAAGTTTGTGGTCATAAATATTTGCAGAAACTCGACGGAGGCCGATGTTAAGGAGGCTGTCATCCTCAGATTTCGTTGAGTATCTTTCCTTTGTGTAACACGTTTTATACAGTGCTAGAAAAAAGGTCAAATCAAACCACATAAATTAAAAAAAAAAAAAAAAACAAGATTAGGCCTGCACCACTCAACTAAACAAGATAAGAAGAGAGAAACTATATAATTTAAATTGAAACAAAGATGAAATAATGATTGCGAGGCTGATTGTCTAGACTCTGCAGGCCCTCCTGTGTAAACAAAGACAGCAACAGAGGTGCTTGCCCTATGTCTGCCCATCAAATTTAAAATGGTTCAAGTTAATCGATCGATGTTACACCATTGTGTGGACAAAACTCAATTGGTTGCCTCACTCACTTTGCAGAGCATTCTATTAAAATATGCAGATAGGAGTAGCACTTGCTGTTTATGCTTTTGTCCTGTTGTAAGTGAATATGTGGTGTAGGTGAGTGGGTGTAGGGACAGATGTTCATGTTGTGTTTGCCAGAACCTGCCTGTGTGACTGCGTGTGTGTGTGTGCGAGCCGCTATAAATCCAGCTATCGCTTGTTGGAAACTAGAGAATGGTCACTCTGTTTGAAAGACAGAGTGAGATACTCCACACTAATCACGCCGTCTCGGAGCACCGCAGCGGACCGGACCCCGTCTGAGCATGCTCATTCGTGGGATTAATTAGCAAACTTCAATGAGTACCTAATGATGTTGTCAGAGAGCTTTTCAGTGGCTCTTTCCCCACTTCTGCAGTAAATGTGTGCTAAAACTGGAGGCATGAGTTTGGCTGTGCGGATGGAGGGAGTTGATTGTCACTCTGTAATTTTCGGTCTGACAACCTTGTAAGTGCGAGAGGCGTAGGTGTGCCAGTGACAAGGAGCTTGCTTTCAGCTGACAGCCCCACAATGCCTGTTACCCAATGTTTCCCACCAGTCACATTCGCATTATTCAAATCTTTGGAAATGTCAACAGAGCAAACCTCCAACTTTTTGGAGGTTTGCTTTCAATTTGAAGCCCCCAGAGATCCGCAGACCCGTTATAGAGCAGCAACAGGAGGCCTACGGAAAATATAGACCTCTGTTTGGAGTATTTGTAAGTGAAGACAAGGTTTGATAACCACAGCTTTAGGTCGTCTCGTTTGGCTTCGGACACTGAGCCTCGCTGTACGTCCACCATCCTCAACCTGGAACCATTGAACTCTGTGTTTGTCAGACATCGTGGTGAACAACTTCCTAGTGTCTGTGTAAGTACAGATGTGCTGAATGACAGGCTGTGCTATCAGTAGAGCTGATGGTGTTTTAAAAAACCAAGGAACAGTGTCAGAGGTTAGCGATCGGCTAATAAGCATTCTGCTCCAGCGAAGACATGTGATTCCCTCTGACATTAACCCACAATTTTTAGATAGTTTAAGAAAACATTGACTGAACTCACAGCTTGGTGCTGGCCCATTTTAATGGAGCTGTTGTCAAAGAGTGTAATAAGTTTTTATATTATTGTCATCAAAGATTTGCCACCCTCGTGTAATTTTCTTGGTTTATGAAGGAAAAAGCCTTTAGCAAGAGGTTTATAATAAACAAACACAAATGGTAAAAATCTAATTAGGAATCAACACTGACTTTTTAATTAAAATATAACAAAAAGTTATGCTCATTGTTGATCCAAAGATCAGTCTTAGGACTCAGGGAGTTCATATAAAGACTTAAAGGCTTAAGAAAAACAGAATAGATGTGATGTTTGTTAATGTATCTCTTGCAAGAAAAATTTAAAACAGCCTGAGTATGGAAATGGTCAGAAGCTACTTGCTTTTCAGTAGCTACAGTTTCACTGCTTGCTTCTCCCCAGTCGTGTTGTGCAAACAAGCATGATTAGGTTGATATCTCGGGGAAATTGGATAGTAGTCTGGCTCATGGTTCACTGCAGACAGAAACTAAGTTCTTTGATTTCACTGGGAGCCTCTTGGGGTTCTGCTTTTTCTCAACACAGCAGCGACTTCAGAAATGTCTCTCAGAGGGACAAGCAGAGACCAATCACATTTCAGTGTCGCACCCTATAGGAGTCTCTCGTCTCATTGATGTCACTTTGTTTAACTCTAATTCCTTCTGTTTTGTTCAGGTTCGTCTTGGTATTCACCTGCCTGGTCCTTTCTGTGTTCTCAACCATCCCTGCTCATCAGGACACCTCCTCCAAATGCCTACTAATTCTGGTAAGAAAACCTTGAACCAGAAAAAATAAAAAAAATCTAATTCGTTCTTCTGAGCCCATCGCACAGGAGTTTAAACATTAAACTGTCTGGAGCGGGATAATGGCCAACGCTGAGGGCTCTTCTCATTTCTCTAATATGCAAATCCTGAACCTTTTATTAGCAGAGTCTGTGGACTGGAATAAGGATGTCACAAGAGTTGTTCCAGTCCACTCATGTGACTCTGTTTACACTTGACTCAGAAATGTATGAAAAACATATAAAGCTCAGTTTGAAAGTCAAATTAAAGTTCTTATATTAATTAGTTCTTTTTTTTTCTGGAAATTTTGCATTATATTAATTCTTCAAAAAATAGTTTCAAATTTTTAGGAGAATGTTTCTTAAGGTCATTTTATTTTCATTTAATCTTTAAAAAGTATTTACACTTTTTTTTTTCTTCTCGCAGTTGTCAAAAAGTTTGAAAACCAGTGCTCTCCATCAGGCCTGTATGAGTGTAAGACTCTGACCACAGAGCAGACTGTGCACTCTTCCCCAGAGTAAAAATATAAGTAAATTTGTTTTCCATGTGCTGATGAGGTACCTTGTCCTCCATATGACACTGTTCACTGCAGTTAATATCAGTGCAATTGGCTGGTCTCAGTCTCATTGTTGGAGAAAATGTTAAATAACCTTTCTAAGTTTTCCTTATTGTATAAAATATTGACCATCACGTAGTTCCGTGACAAATAAGTGAGAAACAAATTAAGAGCCTTATTAATTAACTGTGAATTTTCTTTTTATTAAACCTATTTTGATTTTATGTTTGACAAACGTTTGGCTGTCAGCAGAGTCTAGACTGGCTAAATAAATGCTAACAGTATCTCTCCAAGCATCTCCCTAGACTCTAGACAAAGTCGTCAAGGAGAAACTCAGTGCCACATTTGTTCACCTGTCCCTAATTTATTTTGGCTGCAAACTTTCAAACCCTCAGTTACAGATTCTTTAAGTACCCATAACACCAAATGGAGCTCATTTGGTGTTATGAGATAGAGATTTAAGTAGAACAGATAGAGCCACCGGTGGGCACAGGAGCAAAAATGCTTTTAAAAGTCTCCTAAAATTATTTTACATTTGTGGGTTTTTTTTTTCCTTCCTCTTCTTTGAAAAGCCTGTAGCAGAAAGGAAAGGTCACTCTTTTGTGCACTGCAGCAATTCCTGCAGACAATTGCCCCTGCAGCTGTCGCTACCATTTCACAAAGTGCACCCCACTAATTGCATCAGAGTTACATCTAATGGAAGCAGAAGCAGTGTGTGTGCATTAACAGAGGACCTACCTTAGTCATTATCACACAAAAAGCTCTCTGCACCTGGTGACAAACAATAAGGCAATAATGAGGCAGAATGTGTGATGAATCCACAAAATAACAAGCAAAGCTTGAAATGCAAATATGTTCTTTGGAGACTAAATATCGCAACCTCTTTAAAAAAAAAAAAAAAAAAAAAAACTAACCAAAGGATTAGATGAAGGTTGTTAACGTCACGTTTGCTCCACTTCATTGGTACCAATTTCTGGCAGGCCTTCTTTGCTTGCAAACATTCATCCAGTAAGTTCTCTCGACTGGACATCTGCACTCCACAATTTGCAGTACATCTTGCAATATATGCAAACCAGTGATGTCTTAAATGCTTCTGTTTGCAAGGAGCCAACATATATGGCAACTGCCAGGTTATCTGCCGGCAAGCATAGAAGACTACACTTATGTCTGCTGAACTAAAACACCTCCTGCCTGTGCTTTCTGTCATGTACCTCTCTCTCAAGATTCTCCATTTGCTTGTGTGACTTTTCCAACAGGAGTTTGTGATGATCGTTGTGTTTGGTTTGGAGTATATCATACGCATCTGGTCGGCAGGATGCTGCTGCCGCTACAGAGGATGGCAGGGCCGTCTGCGCTTCGCCAGGAAGCCCTTCTGTGTCATAGGTGAGTTAAACCTCTCCATCACTCTGACCATTGGCCCTTACTGATGGAGAACACTTACTGTCTCTGAACTCAGTCCCACAGCAAGCCGTAATGACCATGGTTTGCTGGTTTCATTTTAGCTGTTGTCAGAGGTTTAAAAAGCAGAGAGGAGGCAAAATGTTATCCTTTCCTATGTTCAGACTTGGATATTTTGGCTTTGAACATACAGAAGTGTGATATTGAGGGGTAAAGAGGCACGGTTTATGCTGCTTCTCTTGCCTGGCCATAGCTGCTGTTTGCAAGGCTGAGGGAATAAGAGGAAAGCAAAAGGGTGAACATCAAGCTCAAACGTCAAGAAAAAAGAGTTAAATTTGAGTGAACTTTGAAAGAGAGCAAAAATGTTTATGATAGAATGAAAGCAAGGTGTCATCTGTGGCTTTCTGGAAAGTGGTTGCTTCAGGCTTCTTTATATGTTCATGTTCAAAAATAAAAGCAAGATTTTAGGAGGTTTTATTCTGAGCAAAAAAAATCACTGCTGCAGAAAGCCCTTTCATATGTAAAAGACTTTGACCCGAACTGATATCCTCTAGAAAATCTGGCATGAATAAATACATAAAAACATTCTTGGAAAGAAAAAGCAACAACAAAAAAAAAAAAACATTTTGGGAAAAATAGAGTTGATTTTGAAGGCCTTGTAAAAATCAATTTAAAATCTGAAAAGTG
>NW_015113094.1:104670-162075 GCF_001443285.1 Poecilia latipinna | reverse complement strand
CCACCCCTATGGATTACAAATGGCTGTCTGGTTGAAACGACGCGTGTGACGGGGGGTGGGGAGCAATCGACTTTTTTGGGGGCAAAATGAATGTACGTAGCTGAAAATAGACACCAACATGGGTAGCCTACAAGGTACTTGTTAAGCTTAAGGTTATGTATTGATATTAGCTAGTCATCTTTTAGCTAACATTAGCTAGTCATCTTTTAGCTAACATTACCTGCATCAGCAGTTTTACTCAACTCAGTCGGTTAGTTTGGAGGGAAAAACTGTGAAAAGTTCTTTGCGTTTTGCTGGTTTGCTGCCGTGATTCTAACACAAACCTACGTAGCTCCACAGCAGCAGCAGGTCTCCTTCACAGGTGGAAACCCAGCCGGAGCGTCTCAGCGTTCATGTTGCGTTTAAAGGCGGCTCGGAAAAACAGGTTACAACATGTTAACAACGGATTAAACAGTTTTAACTGATAAAAGTGACAGAGGACACAAATATGGGTAGTGTGGAAGCCTCTACTGTATCAAATTGACATAGGAATAACAGAGTTGGCCATTCTAAGGTAAAAACCCAGCGCATACAGTGTTCATGTTTTTTTTTTTTCATCCAGACGGCATCCCGCGCCCCCCCTGCAATAACATGGCGCCCCCCTAGGGGGCGCACCCCACAGTTTAGGAACCTCTGTCTTAGAGAAAGCTGAAGCTTGGACATAATTGGATATTTAAATAGAGCACTGATCACAGCATGCCTCAACATCTACCACGGCTTGGTTTCAGAAGATTTCCTACTTGGTTGCCCTTCATACTTATGTCACTTAACATGCTAAAATGTTCTGGTAGGATTTGAAAAGGGCGGGTGCAGCACACAAACACGACAACATTAATGAACCAGAGGTCTCTGCCCAGGAAGAGTGGGATGAGGTTCCTCGGGAATACTCCCAGAAGCTGGTCATATAATGGAATTAGGGTGCTGTACTTAACAATTTTGTTCATGAAGGGGTTGAATAATCTACAGACTGCAGAAGTAATCAAAAGTGACCTTTTACAAATACATTTTTGAAAAACCTTTTGTAGTATTAGCTGTGTTGAGCCTTTTTTGAATTGTTTGTTGCATCTGCTGTTTTGCATGATACAAATAAACTTCATTAGAATTGAGTGTTAAGTGCTACTGCACTGTAACACTCGGAATGTATTCAGTTTTAAACAGACACACAAATTAAAGTAAAGTACTAATGAAAAACCTGAGCAAACTAATCTATGTAGAGACAAAATGCAGAAAATGAATAGAATAGAACAGAAATACTTTTATTTTTCAACATGGGGTAATTCAGGTTATGTGCTCTATGTAAACCCCAAAGGGTCTTGAACTCTGTGCAACGCTATGGTCCTCCCAACCCCCACACACATATTTTTCAAGCTGCTTCTGAACTCGCACAAAGAGAATATAAAAAGCAAAAGTTGTGTGTGCGAGTTTTCCTTGGCATGTCTCTGAGACGGGACACGGCGCAGTGGAGGGACGACAAGAGACAAAGTCACAGGAGCTGATTGCTGCAGCGGTTCTCTGTGGGTTCGATGTTATGTATTTATTACGTGTGGTTTCTGTGTGAACTTCCGTTGAGTCATGTCTGTCTGCCTGCCTGAGATCTTGTTTGTGCATCTGATTGTCACAGTTTGCAGAACATTTTACAATATGCGGCAGAGCATGAGAAATTTTACTTCGCTCTGTGCAGTCCTGTTTGTGCCAGCAGCAGAACTATCTGATGACATTATGACTTTACAGCATCAAATGAGTCAAAGTTATTGTACTGTTGTGGATGCCAGCTCTTGTAGCTCTTGTAATAAGAACATTGCGTCAATCAGACCAATGAAAATTAAACTAAATTAAGACAGAGAAAGTGTTTTTATTTTGTTCCTTTACAATAATTCTCTTCTCTTTTTCTGTGTTTTACCTTTTCTTCCGCCTGGCTTCTCCAGACATCATAGTGCTGATCGCGTCAGTGGCAGTGGTGTCGTCGGCAGGCAGCCAGACCAACATGTTTGCCACCTCAGTCCTGCGCAGCTTGCGTTTCCTGCAGATTCTTCGGATGGTTCGGATGGACCGAAGAGGTGGGACCTGGAAGCTGTTGGGATCCGTTGTGTACGCGCACAGTAAGGTCAGCAGAAACAAAACACACCGAGAATCACACTGAATGGACTGCCGGTAAAGCTTTGATTGGTCAGGTTTCCGATAAGCCAAAAACAAACAAACACACAAAAAAAAAACAACAACCTAGACCTAAAGTTATACACATACACACACACACACACACACACACACACACACACACACACACACACACACACACACACACACACACACAAATACCAAACGTTTCTCTTCTGTGTCAGGCTTTAATTTAGAATTTATGAAAAAATCAGCTGATCCAGAACTTTCCTAAAACCAGAAAGTTAGAGCTCCCCATAGCTTTAAACTACTGCTGTTAGTTTACAAATCACTAAACGGCTTAGCAACACAATAACACAATACATTATAGATCTGCTGTTGTTGCATCAATCTTCCAGATCAACCAGGTCTTCTGGATCTGATTCTGCTGTGTATCCCCAGAACCAAATGAGGAGAAGCGGCATTCAGCTTCTATGCACCACAAATCTAGAATAAACTTCCAGAAAACTGCAAAGTAGCCGAAAAACTGAGTTATTTTAAATAAAGACTAAAAATCCATCTCCTTTTCAAACATAATAAATGAAACATCGATGTTTGTTATTGGTTTTCTCTATTGTTGACTGTATGGTGTTTTTTTTATTACTTTGTATGTTTATGTTTTTTAAGATGTAAAGCAGTTTGAACTGCCTTGTTGCTCAAATCTGCTATACATATAAACTTAATTGATTGATATTACACACGTAAGGTCCAAAATACTAGTTAGACGTAAAAACGGCAAAATTGCAAATTGCATTGAAGTTTTGTCTATACTGTGAGCGTGAAGATCTGCATTCTACATATATAATTCTATGTACATATATACTTTTTTTTAAAGAAAGTTTGAAATCCTGGAAAAAAGTATAATTGTAGGCTATCTTTTAATAATAGATAAATGTCATGTGACATCACAGAAACATAACGGTGAGATCTTTCACATATGAATCAATACATATACTCTTCATCTACACCTGAAAAATAAATAAAACATAGTTATTTAAAACAATAATCTGAAAACATAAGGGAACCAGTTTAATTTGTGCTTTTAATCCTGCAACTATGTGTTGAAAATCTAGTTAAATTTAAACTCAGAGCTCCGGCCAAAACATTTCTAGCACAGTTTCCCCTCCACTTCCTGCTCTTTTCCTTTGACTCACTATAATCCATCTGCCTTCACCTCCTACAGCCCACACAAACCTTTTCTCTTTTATTTCTGCCTGACATATTTGTGTAGAAACCACAGTGGGTCATTTCTGCTTTTCTTTGCTCTTTCAAAGCGGCGCATTCAGATAGACTCCTCCTGGTAAAATGTTTCACACTACACAAACAGGTCGAGGTTGAGTACAAGACGACAACGCGTCTTATACAAATTCTTTGATTCCGCTCCTGCATCTGACTGTGGGCAAGCTTTTGGCCGCAAAATTTGTTTCGAGTGGATCTTTGAGGAGAAAACGCAACTCATAAAAGGATCACATGGCTGCATTTATGTCCTGTTGTTACCTCAATGAGATGTTGCCACATGTACATTTACTATTTTAGCTTTTAGCTGCAAACAAAGTTTCAAATGACTGTTTTAAATGACGTGAGATTAGCAAAGTGTTGGTTGGTGCTAGTAAACATCTCGTAGTGCCAGACCACTTACAACATCTGCAGAAGTTAAATGAAATCCTTATTAACAAAGATCCATAAATCAAACTTTAAGACAAAATTTTCATCCCAGATTTTTGTAAAACTGATTCCAGCTTTTCTTAAATAACTGGAATTATAAACACATATTTCTTTTTCTAGCCTTCCTGCAGTGAGGAGTCATTAGGAATATATCAAGAGCTTAGGCAACTTGACTTTGCTAGTGTGAGAGCAGTCACTGTAAAAGTGGGTTTTGCTTAGACAAAATAACAGACGTGGGATTATAAACTTGCTTTAAGTTTTTAAATTAGCAATTAGCGTTGGTGGTGCAGCAAGCATTACAAAAAAGTCATGACCTTTATTTAGGCTCTTATCTTAACACTGCCAACATTTTGAAAGCCAGCACATTTCCTGACAGACAGGTCTACAGCTGTAAAGGATAAAAAGGAGCAACTTTGAAAATGCCTGCAGGAAGTCTCACTTTCTCACAGCTTCAACGGTTCAGACACGACTTGGACTTAATAAAAAAAAATGACACCTCTGGTGTCCAATCTTTAGAAAATAATTTAATTTTAAAAGTGAGAGAACGAATGATTCCTTTCATAAAAGACATGGATTTAATTCTGTTATTTAGCCACAGTTAAACGTGAATGCTTCCTCTGATTTCCTTCCTGCAGGAGCTGGTGACTGCCTGGTACATCGGCTTCCTGGTTTTGATCTTCTCTTCGTTCCTCGTCTACCTTGTGGAGAACAAGTTCAACAAAGAGTTTGCCACCTATGCCGATGCGTTGTGGTGGGGCACGGTAAGCTTTGAGGAATTAGCTGTAAATGCCAGTGTTCAAAAAAGTAGCAAAAGAAAGGCGTCATCCTGAAAGTTTCTAGGCATCAACCCAATATATCAGTTGAATGTCTTGGAGCAGTGAAGTTCAGCTGATAAAGTAGTTTCTCTGTAGTTTTACTACTTTGAATGCTTAAAATGTCTCTCTTTTTTTGTTTCCTTATTCAATATGTCTGTGAGAAAACTTCGTAGCAAAAAAGGTCATTTTTAAAGCATTTAAATGTAAACGCTTTCAAATTATGTAGAATATTTTGCATTTATAAAGAGATACACCACACAAATGTTCTTACAAACTAATAATGATTTTTTTTTTTTTTTTTTGCTGCCACAGATTACTCTAACAACCATCGGCTATGGAGACAAGACACCAAAGACATGGACAGGACGGATGCTGTCCGCAGGGTTCGCACTCCTGGGTATTTCCTTCTTTGCCTTGCCTGCTGTAAGTATTTTCCCTCTCTGTGTGTGTGTTTTTTTTTTTTTTAATGGTATTTATTTCATGGATTTGGTGCCGATGAAAACAGTGAAAGGACTGTGACTGTGCTGAGTTTTGAGTAACCTTCAGTAACGGTAAAAATATAACATATGTACTTCATGACCTCTCGTTTTACATATTTTGGACGCATCTGTGGTTCTGCGTGTACCAGATTTGAAACATTTAAGCTTCTTTTGTTTATTAATGATTGGAGTGTGTGGTTTTGTACACTTAAAGTTAAGTCATCAATACAGGAAAATGGCAAAAGCGACTGAAATGCCTTACTTTTTGCCACAAATGAACTGAATGTGTCTATATTTTTTGATTTAGTTTAAGGAAAATACTGAAATCTATGTGTATATGAGAGAGAACCAACTGATGCATGTCTCGTCAGGGTATTCTGGGCTCAGGCTTTGCCCTGAAGGTCCAGGAGCAGCACAGACAAAAGCACTTTGAGAAGAGGAGGAACCCTGCAGCCTACCTCATCCAGGTAAAGTTTGAATTTCTTAGGGACCCTTTTCCTGAATCTGTTCTTTAAAATCTCATCCGTGGTAACAAAACCTCTTCATTGCCATGTGCAGCACAAGAACTGAACCAGGACTGGAACTGGTTTGACTAAAGAGGAGCAAAAGTTTACATTATTGTGCAAAAGTATTCACATTACATTCCGTCATGCTACAACCATTATACTGCAGTATATTTATTGGGATTTTATTTGCTAGGCCACAGGTGTCAGCATCCAGTCTTTTAAGGGCCCTGCAACTTTCAGATGTGTCTCTGCTTCTGCACACTTGAATCAAATAAGTAGTTCATTATACGTCCTCTGAAGAATTTAACGCTGGGCTGAGAAAGTAACATTGATTCATGTGTGATTCATGCAGAAAACCGATCCTCAACGACTCCGGATCAATCCGGTCTGACGTTCCTTTATAGACCAGGGCAAAGTAGTGCATATTTGTGAAATAGAAAGAAAACAGTTTTTAAAAATATGTTGTATATTAAAAAAAAGAACTACTAACTGTGGCATCCAGTTCCATTCAATCCCTGTAATAGGACGTTTCTACAAAGTATTGAGTCTCTTTTTTCAGATTTTCATTGGTGAAAAAACTGTTGAAACTAGACGCCATCTTCCTTCCACCGTTCTGTACCACTTTGAGCTGCATTACAAGAAATCCCAATACTCTACATTGCAGTTTGTGGCTGTAATGACAAAACAATGAAAATAATAATAATAATAAGAAGAATGTTGCAAGGTATTGTACCTTAATATCTGAATTTTAATGAATGTGATTTTTAAACATGTTTACTTTTTCATCCTCCAGCTTCTCTTTTTTCCATCCTAGACCTTTTTGGACAGTAAATCTCATTCTCTCTAGCCGCCTCCATCTTCACCCAGGGGTAGCCTCTAAAATCTGTTTTTACACACATTCTTCCAAAAAATACACCAATCTTCTTCCCTTTACTTCTTCCTCTCCTCTTCACATTTCCCCTCATGCTTTCTTTTCTTCTTTGCTCTCCTCTTTTGCTCATACGTCGTCTCTTCATCTTGTGCATCTCACTGTTACACCAGGCTGCGTGGCGTTATTACTCCACTGACAGGCCCTATCTGGATGCCACGTGGCGGCACTATGAGAGCCTCCTGCCAATCAACAGGCATGTATCCATGCCTGACCTGCATCCGGGGCCAGATGTGTGACACACCTGTGTGTTTTTCTTTTTTTTTTCTTTTTCACTAATCACCTGTCTTCATTAGTTTTATCATTGTCCTGATCTACTTTGTGCTCGTCTTTATGGTGCCCTCTTTGACCCTGATTTACTTGTTTGTTTTTTTGCTTCGTATTTACCCTTATTTCGGGTGGGGGGGTGTTTTCTGTTTGTGTTCTGCATGCAGTGTGTTTGGCGTAGTTATGCAGCTGATGAGAACTCGGTTTCCGTTGCTACCTGGAAGCCTCACTTGAAGGCGCTGCATACCTGCAGCCCTACAAAGTAGGTACAACTATGACAGCTGATGTCTATATTTGGTGTTTTTGTCACACTCTCTCTTGGATTTCTGATTTAAGAAGAATTACTTTTGTTGCAGTCGAACGTATATTACATATTTCCCATATCAGATTTATTACTCAGCCTTC
The DNA here is from genome assembly GCF_001443285.1 of Poecilia latipinna. Classification (NCBI taxonomy): domain Eukaryota; kingdom Metazoa; phylum Chordata; class Actinopteri; order Cyprinodontiformes; family Poeciliidae; genus Poecilia; species Poecilia latipinna. The sequence goes on along the minus strand of NW_015113094.1, from coordinate 154,817 downwards.
CATAATTATTGATCCTCCATCTATCTTTTATTGCATAAACCTAAACTTACATCCAAAAGTCAATTTGAATCCTAAAATCTCAAGCAACAATCCCTTCTCACCACTACCGCACCAATCAATCTTTGAATTTGAGGTTCTTCAGCTCTCTTAAAATAAAACGGCACAAGGTACAGTCTTCCTGTGTCTGTTGCTCAGAAGAGCAAAATTTAGTAAACAAAAACAGGAGACTGTTATTAACAAGGGAAGAAGAACGCAAAGTGAATCCCAGTACAACCTGATGGAGCTGTAAAGGTTTTTAAAGTAGTAGCCACATAAACTGCTATGACAAGTTTGAGCCTGGAGTTGTTTTAGGATGTCATAAACTGATTGATTCTGTCTGGCTCAGCATCTGAAATCCCTGGGTGAATGTTAATCTCCATTCCTCCATTGTTCGGGGAGTCGTCTGTTGTGATTAAGATACTCAATGTTCGTAGCCTTTCTGCAGAACCCCATTTTAATAAAAGCTGACCCGTCCCTTTAAAGATGGGGAACAATAATCCGTCTGTAGAAGAGTTATTGGACGTCTCTGTTCGCTTATCAATTCTGGTCTGTCTTGTGTAATGGTGTCAATAAAAAGATGTTTGAAAAACCTTAAAGCAAGAAACAAGAACTTATTTTATGACATTAATATCTCAAAAAAAGAAAGGCCCATTTATTATTCAGATGTGTCTGTTCACCCAAATGTTTCGCTGACTTTTCCAGTGAAACTATTGTTGGAGCATAAAATGGGCATTTATAAAGACATGAGTTAAAAAAAGAGAAGAAACATTGACTAGTGAAAAAACACAACTTTCTCCTTCTCAAAGAATATTTTTGTTTCTTTTTCCCATTTGCATGCTGCAGTAGTTAGTGTGTGTTTTGCTATTTTATTTTTCTTTCTGAGATGCATCCCAGTAATTAGTGTGTTGCCTTCTGTAAATTATGAGTACTTGTAAAGGCTGCAGTTGCTGGAACAGTGCCTCGGCAAAAAAACGTTTCTATCTTGCTGATTCTAAGAAACACATTGTTGTTTTTGCAAGTTTTAGTTTTCTACTAATAAATCTTGAGTGCAAAGGTTTTGCCCTACCCCCCAGCTTTCGACACCCACTGGTTTCAATACATCATACCAATTGTTACATCTACATCCAGTTTGTCATGTTGGCTAGAAAAGTACAAGCTGAGCTCCCCACAAATAGAAAGCACCATCAAAAGTAGGGTTCAGTGCTACATCAATTGACTCAATATGTGGGCTAAAATCTTAAGAACCATTAGAAGATGAGGAAAGTATCCGTTTATGTAGTTAGTTTGTAATTAGATCTCCAGCTAAGCCCGACTACCATAGACTTTTTTTTTAACACGTCAAAAAAGACGCCACTAAAATGAAACTATCACCACATTAACTTACAATGAGAAACAGTTGATAGTTTCCCACATTATTTACTGAAGTTCAGTAAATAATATTAATATTTTTTTCCAGACATGAGCGTTCTGAAAGATTTTCATTCTGTGTAAAAATAAATTGTTACCAATGGCTAAATTCAGTTCATATTTCATTCATTCAAAATGCGGCATCATTAGCTGTAACTGCAGGCTCTTCCATTAGACTAAAATATGCAAAAACACCATTTTTCTTTCTTTTGAGCTTTGTTATTATTATTATCATTATTATTATTAATAGATAATTAGGAAAATATGTTAGAGAAGCCATGTATAAAATGTTTTCTCATATTTTTTTTCTCTCTTTTTCTCATCTGCCAACTCCAGGAAGGATCAGGGAGAGTCAACCACCAGGTTTGTACCTTTTTCACTGCAGATTCGCTGCTAGTTGGTGTTAGAAATTTGATTTCAGGACCGAGGATGACTCTGTGTAGTTGCCTTCTGCCCCAGCACTTAGCCATTACTGCCATTTATTTGTAACAATCAGAATAAAATATATATATATATATATATATCTTGCTGCCGCCATTATTTGAGACACCTCAATCAATATATTCAGCTGCAAACGAGACGGGATTCTTATATTGCCGTTATATTGATTGTATTTTTTTAACTTGGATGAAATGTACTTTTGGTACCAAACCCTGCAAAATCCTGCAGTCATGTTATTCTAGAATAAGGAAGGCGTTAAGTTTTGCAAATACTGATTTATTAAAGTACCCCGCTGATATGGAAGCACATTGTCATTATATTACTAACTTAATCAGTGCCATTGTTTGTATCTACTTTTTTCCTGATTTGGTCAAAGTTTTAACCATTGTTTACCTAACTTTATTTCCTCTTGTAAATTTTTATTATCAAGCATTTAAGATGGGGGCGGGAGGATATGAACTTCACATTTTATCGTAAAATGCTGTGGTATTTATTACAAAAAAGCAGTAATAAGCAGCAATAAAAAGTACTACAAACATGTCAATGCATAGAGTTCAGAGTCTTACAAACATAATCATTTCTGCTCAAATGATTATGAGTAGAAATGATTATGATGTGTCACTTGATCACATCAATTATATTAATTGGAACCAACTGTGCTGTTAAACAGTACTCATTAAATTCAGTCAGACTTTGACTCACAAACTCATCATTTATTAACACTTTCGTTGAACTGACAGTGGAATAATCATATTTCTAGTAGTACTGTCAGTCTGACAAATATCAACAAATAACCAGTTGTTGTTGTTGTCATTTATTGCAGGATGACCCTTTGTTTTTAATTATGACTGGGAAACAAAAATCCTGCTGACGGGACACAACTTACTGTTTCCCATCCTCATCAAAGAGAAATGATGTGCTTTGAAACTCTAATAGCCAGAAGATGAGGAAATACTCTGTACAAGTGATTAAATATCCTCAGGAGACTTAACTCTTTGTGTTTGTGAATGACTCATTCAGCACATCGTACAGTTCATTTTGACAAGTGCAGCTTGAAAGGAAACTATAAAAAGTTATTTTGAAAAAATGATTAGCTGTCATAATAAAAAAAAACCTGAAATCCCTCCTTTTGTCTTCATAAACAGCAATTTTAAAAGATTTATACAATTAGGAGGACTTGTCATGTGATTACATTCTTTTTGAAAAGTTATTTCTATGTTGCATGTTTTAAATGCATTTATTACAGTGAATAAGGGCAAAAATGCAAAGGCAACTTATTTGGTCTTCTACCAAATATTCTTAGTTGTTCTGCATTGTGTAACTTTATGCAGCAATCATACATTGGAAGACGTCACAAAGTTGATCTAATTAGGTGCAGAATTGCTTTCAATGATACATTATCTTCATATAAAAAACAGTTTTTGCTTAGATAAAAACTCCCTTTTTTCACACGAAGGTTTGGAGAATTTCATTGATCTTTCTGCAGTAACAGAGAGATCAAAAACACTTTCAGAAAAAAAACACTATCAGCCAGGCTGTGTTAACCGCATTGACACAACAAAGTTGATCTAATCAGAGCAGCTAAAGGCAGAGGGTAATGATATTTTAGTCCACTAAAAGCTGTTTTTACTCAGGCGCTCAATGACTCATTGGTGCTTCTGTTTGTTTAGTGCTTCATCTCAAAAACAATAGCGCCAAAAACATTTTTTTTTTATTTATTTTTTTTTTATTTGGGACAAAAATAAAACCTACCCAAACGCATATAAACATATTTGTCTTTTTCTCAGCGATTACTTGCCTCAGGTAGCCTTTAATTTTTTTTTTTTTATGAGCTATTCTTCTTTGTTTGTCTGTATTTATACAGCACATTTATCTAAAGGGTATGTATTAATGGTGTTGATGAATTTCCAGAATCATTATGGGAGGATAGCGATTAGGGCAGCAAGGCCAGTGTGATGTAATATGTTTTGTGTTTGCAGTTATGAAACAGAGTAAATGTTTGTCTGTGAAGAACCACAGCAGCACAGATGCCGTCACATTTGTTGTTCATAATGTGAAAGTCATTGAATAGGTAGATTAAAAAGCCTGAATCGTGCCCTGTGCGCAATATGCCGAAGCATCGGGATGGATAAGCCCAGGAGGGATCCAGAAACCTCTGCACACAGTGGGCTGCAACTGTATTACTTTATCCATAAAATAAATCCATAGAATATTATGCGCTTAGGAACAAAAATGCAGCACAGGCAATGCGTAAATGACAATGAAACAAGCAAATAGAGATTCACAAGACTCTGCAAAAAGGTTCCTGGCCTCATGCTGTGATTCAAGCACTTGTTGCCATGGCCTGCTGGAATTCACATGGTTAAAGGAGTGATATCGACATGAAGTGCATGAGTCACCAAATTGCAGCCTTTTTTGGACGGTTCTGCAGTAGATGTTAATTTTCCTCCACTAAGCTCCTGTTCTGCTCCCTCTAAATGCCAGCGCTCGGGATGCCGAAACATCAGCGCTGACTCCGCTGTTACTTTATTCTCGGTGGGGGCTTTTGTCATAAACTTAATTTATTTCTGTAATTTAATTCAGAAACGGAAGCACGTGCAATATGGATTCGTTGCAGACGGAGAAATGCATTTCAAGTGGTTTTCCGTTTGTGTAGATAATTAGGGTTAATGAAAATCACAATTGGCTTCACAGAAAATCGGATGGCAAAAGATAAAGAAAAGGTATTTTAAATACTAATGTATTATGTTGTGGCCTACAAAAATGTGCTTAGGACTCTCCAAGTATCTCCAACTAAACATTGGGTTTCTATACTGCGTTAGCGGCAAGTCATTGTCGTAATGAACCGAAATTAACACTTGTAGTATATAACTCTCTGTGCTATGAATTCATATAACTCGAATCTCTCTTTTCTGACAGTGGAAAAGGTAATGAGGTTCAAAGTCATTTTTCACACCTTAAAAAAACCTATCAAGTAACAAATCATCATGTGTCTATCTCTCCTTGGTTTCTAGTAAAATTCATAGTAATAAGCAGAAGCTACTGAGGAGTTATACCGCTCGGAAACATAGGTACACGGCATCTCTGCTCCCATGTTCCATGATGTGTTTTTTTTGTTTTGTTTTGTTTTGCTTTTTTTGGGAATGCTGACTAATTCTTGGTGCATGGACGTCCTTTGGAGGCTGCAGAGCCTCAGATAGGCCAGAGCAAGCTAGTGCTGCGGGAAAACATGAGTCGCTCTTAAAATAATAATTAGCCTTCCTTGATATGTGCCTGAGTGATGTGCCAGTTTGCTTGATTATATCCAGAAAATTGATGAAGAATTGTGCCGGGTTGCAGTCTCACCTGCAAATTTAGTAAATTAATCAACATTTATGAGCTTTTTCTTGAGTGAAATGTTCTTGCTTTTTCTGGTATCGTTTTTTTTTTTTTTCCTTCACTCACTTCTCTAAATCGAACTTACGCACTGCCTCACTTGATGTTTTCTTTTTTTTTTAATATTCACATTTTATTGTCATCAAATCCAATGAAAAAGATCACAAGTCACCATGACTAATTGCAAAATGTGCCTATGAAACCAAGCTTGAATAGAACTTATGAGAACAAAATATGCATTACTCCACAACCAAAAGTATTTTTTATAACTTTTATAACTTTTTTACGGTGCTATTTGGATACTTTTGCAGAAACAAAGTACTGATCTTTTAAATTAATTTGCTGACAATATGTTTATTTTATTCTTGAAAGCAAAATTACCATGTTTAATGCGTTGAACTTAGCCAATTTAAATAAATCCTGCCTGAGTTTGTTGCACTGCTCATGCTTTTGCATGTTGCTACTCTGCATTAAGCACACTCAAACATTCCCTGACCTTGTAAACATATGAAATATGTTTATGAAATATGTGAAAGTTTCACAACTTTCATATTGTATGAAACATATGAAAGAGAGAGAGAGCCAGACATTCCCCGTATCACAACCACAAGCATAAATGTGTTTTAATCGTTCATGGAGTGGACTAACACAAAGCATCATGTTATGGTAATATTTTCTAATTATGTAGAGATTTTGGAGTATAGTATGCTCTACTTTTCTAAAAACTAAATTAAGCAATGGAGAGACTTTGTTTTCCTTTGTCCACTTTTGTGTCTTGCTAACTAAGTTGTTCAAAACAAATACTTTAATATCATCACTGCACATCTGATACATCATCCCAAAGCAGAGCTAGCATTTTATATATAGGACCCCCATCAATATGCATGTTTGTCTTTTCCTCCTGCCCTCCAGTCATTTACTCTTATCTCAGAAAAAGCTCTAAATGACATAAATTCTACGCAAATAAGCAAAACTTTACCAAAAGATGAGTCGGATTTCTGTTACTGAGCTGAAGCTTGAATTATTAACCAATGTTTTTCTGTCTTTCACTTCCAACATCATCACCTTTTTTCTCTTTCACACTCCAAAATACCTCTGTCTGCACAACTCCTCGTCCTCCAACTTCAGCCAAAAGTTAAGCTTCAAAGAGCGTGTGAGGATGGCGAGCCCCCGCGGTCAGAGCATCAAGAACCGCCAGTCGTCCTCTGTGAACGACCGGCGTTCTCCAGTGGCCCACGGTGGCACAGAGAGCACCAGTCCTGCCAAGGTTCAAAAGAGCTGGAGCTTCAACGACCGCACGCGCTTCAGACCTTCGCTCCGGCTCAAGAGTCAGTCCCGCTCCACCACTGACGGTCAGTGACACCGCACACCCACCGAATGTTTCCCTCAGAGCTTTACGGCATTGGCTTTGGCTGTGCCAATCAGAAATCACAGAAGGATTCATGCTTCAGAAAACGTAAAACAAAAGAACAAAAACAGCAAAAAAATAAAAAATAAATAAAAAAATCACACTTTACAGAGCTCTAGTATGAAAAGCGTTAGGCCAATCCATTCAGCAAGTTCCCAGGGCAGTTTGTTTTTCATGTAGGGCAAGATTGGTCTGGATAGATTTCCTCCTCTGATAAAACAGAACCATCATTTGAGAAATATTATTTATTTACTCAGGTTTTCTTTATATCACATTAAAAATGTATTCCATTAATCAGAATTATTAAATTTAGCCAAAAAGACAAAACAGCAGAAATCTCTTTAGTTTTTGTTTTATAAGTAGGTTATTTGGGAGAATTTATCAGTAGTTAATATCTTATCTGCAGAACTTGACAACTTGAAATTAAATAAAGAAAAAGAAATTTGGACCATACATGTGTTTTAATAGCCACCCAAGACAATTAAATAATAGAGTGGTGCCAAGACAAGATATGTTTCTGTTATTTATTTGAAGATTTCTGTCTGTGTAGTGATTTATACCAAAGGTGCCTTATTATTACACAGCTGTCACCTTTCCCGGTTTTGTTTAATTATGCCTATCTTGGATTTAGCTAAGAGTTTGTGAGCTAGTCAGTTAAGAATCTATCAACTACAGTTAGGTGTAGTTGATAGAAATTTCATAACTAATCACCTGCTTTCACTTTTAATGATTTTTTTTTCATTGCCTAATGTTTCTGCCTGGTTACACTCAACATGTCCTACTTTGCAATATGGACTTCAGTTGGAAGGTCATTGATGTCAGACCAGCTGTTTGTTAGAAAAGTGTAAATAAGCATACATTAAAAATGCGGCAGTGCTGTGAAACCCTTTTACATAATCAGGCGTCAGACTTTTTAAGCTGTCATTGCAGACGTCAGAAATCCAGTAATGGATTTAGTTTTTAATCCTAAAAAATGTTTAAAATTCATTTAAATCTAAAAGCTTCATCTTGTTTTTGTTTCTTTCTTTAAAGTAGAAGCATGCAGTAAGAGAATGTGTCACTCCAAGTGTTGATTTCATCTGTTTCCCCACCTTATCCAACACAACTGCTGTCCCAAACCACGGCAGACAGCTGAGGAGAGAGAATCGGCTGTCTCTCTCTCTCTGTCACCCTTTCACCAGTTGTTGTATGTTGGACAGCTGGATAGATGGGGGTGTTATTTCAGTGACTATCTGGGCTGTCTGAGCCATACAGCTGGCTAAATGGAAACAAATTCCAGGTTAGTCAAAATCACGCTGATTAGGTCGTTCTCAGTGTCAAAATATTAAATATTTTCCTTTAGATGCGACTCAATTATAGACAAAACCAATATTTATGCGCCGCACTACAAGCTGTTTGAGTTCACACACATGCTCTGTACTACTACAGTCCTTATATTTGAGTCTGCAGTCAAGCTCATGACCCCTTGCTTACTTCACCAGGATGTCGTAACTCAGAAGGCCCATGAACAGATCTGCTGTTGACGATAAATCTTAAAGGCACACAGAGGCCTTTTTCTTTACAACTAGTCCGCAGTTCCAGAAGCTTAAAAATCGGTTCTTCCCTCTTTCCCTCTCCAATCACTTTAAATCCTCCTGTCATCATTATGAGACACATAAAGAGGCACCAAAATGCTTTGTTCCTGGACCCAGCACCTATATACAAATCAGGATTAGGGGCTTGATGAGGTAACCTCAGGTTCAGCTGCACAAGCAGTGCATGATAGCTGCTGTTGTGTTCATAGGTTTCCTGCTCGTTGTACAAGTAAGTGGACAGTCCTTCTCTTCTGCCTGTTTCATAAGCAGCAGACTCCGCTGTGACGGGGGACGATGCCTTTGATGACAAGGGCTGCCACTGTGAGATCTCCGTGGAAGACTTGCTGCCCTCCGTCAAGACCGTCATCCGAGCTGTCAGGTTTGTCAAAGGAGATTGCGCTTTTCTTTTTCCATCCAGCTAATGCTTTCCCCTTTTGTTCTGAATGCAAACAAAGCCTGATTGCAGCACACTGCGGTCTAGCAGCTCCCCTGATTGTCTGCACTCAAAGGACTAAAATGACCGGAAGTCGTTCTTTTTTTAGTTTTCTTTTTTGGGGGCTGCATAGCCTCCGTGGCATAGTTTATATGCAGGAAGTATAGTTAGTACGGTTTTAAACAATGCAAACTTGTGCATGATTAGTAAAGACACAACGGTGCCTAGCAAATGTATTTGAAATCACTAAAGTTTCATAAATGTAGTTTACAACATTGCAATGTTTCAATGGGATTTGAGGTAACTCGAAAATGATCTATTGTTTATGTTTTATCTTATACAAATAAAAAATGTAAATATATATTGATAGTTTGTAGAACCACCTTGACTGCAATTAAAGGCACAACGAGTTGTCAGTTTTTTTTTTGTATGTCTCAATCATCTTGTCAAATCTAAAGTTTTATCCATTCTTCTATGATTGAGTTTAAACTCAGTCAGAATGGATGGAGATCATCTGCAACTATATCCAAGTCTTGTAACAGATTCACAAAAACAGTGTTTTTTTTATTAAATTGTTTTTGGCTAAACTATGCTTTGATATAACCATATAGCTCTGATATGGTTCTGGCTGTTTTAAGGTTGTCATCCTGCTGGAAAGTGAACTTAGGCTTTTGAAGCCTCTAACAGGTTATCTTACTGGCATGCCCTTTTTTTTTTTTTTTTTTTTTCTTATTCATCTTCCCATCAACTCTGACCAACTTCTACTGAAGAAAGATCTGCCCACAGCATGATGCTGCCACAAACACTGTGGGGTGGGTTTGTTCTGGGTCAAATGCATTGTCAGTTTTCTTCCACATATAGTGTTTTGCATGCAGACCGACAATTTTTGATCTTATTGAACCAGAGCATCTTCTTCCACATGTTTACCGTGTCGCCTGAATGGTTTTGTGACAAACTCCAAGCAGGACATTAATGGCTTTATTTCAGCAATGACATTATTTAAAATGACCAGATTTGTGGAGTGCAGGGCTATTAGTTATCCTGTTGCTGTAAATCTGTGCAACTCCTCCAGAGTTTCCAATGGGCCTCTTGGCTGCTTCTCCGATAAATGTTCTCAAGATCACTTTAAAATATTACAAAAGTAGAAACAAAGTACAGCAAACTCAGAAGGTGACATAGAATTTTTGCTCAATATTTTTTGGCTTTTTTTTTTTTCTTATCCATTTTGGGGGCAATTCTTGTCTTCAGTTGTCTTTGGGCGGGAATCAGTGTGTAGCCAATGCATGAACCTTGAATCTTGTTGCTCTCAGGCTGCAGTAATACCCACTGTTACCATGTGCACACAAGTCACATCTTGCTGAACGGTTCTGTCCACATTCTTCATTTTTTGGGGGCATTTTCCTTACGTACTAATTATGCAATATTCAAATATGTTAGCAAGAAGGAGCTTGTTCCTAAAATGTAATTTTTTTTCACACCTTTTGTATCTGCTTAATGTTCATCTTTGTATAACTTTTCTCCTGGGTTAGGAGAGAGCACCAAACCTAGGAGCTCTCTTCTTGGTTTACATTCTGTTGCCTGCTGGCTTTTCTTTTCTGAAGACTTATATTTATTCTCAGCTCAGCCCTGAGGCACCACAGATAAATAAACCCTTTCACAGAAATTGTGTAACATGCACACAGCTAAAATACGCAAGCACATCTACACACGATGCTTTTAGAAAATTTAGGAGGAAAATATTCAGGTGCTCAGACTATTGTAGACAAACTAATGGACTGGATTTAGCATGTCTCATTCAAACGGACGGATACATTTTATTTTATAGCCTTGAGGTGTAGCAGCAGATTCTCCTTTCTGATTGGGTCAGAGCGCCCTCTTTTGACAGAAATTTGAAAATGTCTCTGCTTTTTCCTGCAGGATCATGAAATTTCACGTCGCAAAGAAGAAGTTTAAGGAGACTCTGCGTCCGTATGATGTCAAAGATGTGATTGAACAGTACTCTGCCGGTCACTTGGACATGCTGTGCCGCATCAAGAGTCTGCAGACCAGGTAGGAAGAAAAACTGACTGCTGTAAGCTGTCATTCCTGAGGCCTCTGAGCTGATGAATGTGTTTCTGTGTGTATTTATGAGAAAACATATTGTGAATGCGCATAAAGATAATGATATGATCTATTTTCTTTATGCACACGTGTACCTCTGTGTGTGTATATGTTTGCTTTCCTCACAGGCTGGACTTGATAACTGGCCCAAAGACCCTGAGCACTGCAGCTAAGACAGTTTCCTCCCCGTCTTTGTCTGTGTTTTGCAGCCAGGGGAGGAAAAACTCCATCAGGGGGTCAGAAGTCCCCCCATAGTCCTTCACTGTTTTCCATCTCACATGGGTTTACCTCATATGACACTCAGTCAAATCATGCAAACAAATTAAAGTCTTTTATCAGCCAATCATAAGCAGAGATTAATTAATTAACTAATCAGCCAGAGATCTGCAATCTGATCTGTGTTTGCCAGATCAGATACAGGAAAAAAAAAAAAAAAAAAATTCTGCCCTATTTCTTAATTACGTCAAAACTAACAATAGTTTTCTTCCTTTAAATGAATTCATTATCAAAGTGGATTGATTTATGATTTTTGTGCGTGGAATTATATTGACCTGGAAAGACATGATTGGCGCATTTCCACTTTTAAGTGTTATGCATTAAAAGTAATTCCAGAATCTCCATTTATCTTTTTTAATGTTGTGAACAAGGGTCTTCTGAGACATTGAGAGACTTAACCTCTACGTAAAAGGTGTTCAATTAAAGCTAAAAATCTTCTCATGCAATATGTTTGCTACTTTACTACCCCAGTCTGACACAAGGCTTTAATAGTGGCTTTGAATTGACTGAGTTGTTAGGGGCAAGCAGATCTTTTCTTTTCTCTGTCCTCTGATCCGCTGAACAAACACTAACGATGTAATTCCACTTCTGCCTCGGGTTGAAATTCTGGCGTTCCTCAGGTGTCTGGAGCTTCATGCCACAGCATGTCACAGTCACACACACACAAAATTTACCTTCACACAGCAAATATGATGTCAATCCTGTACTAACACTGACGACATCTGTCGCAGACTTGGGTGCAGTTACTGAATTTAACTTGCACTTTTGAAATTACTTTTGTTTTTTAAATTGATATGTAAGGAAACTACTATTAACTATGCCTCGGGCCTGTTAGTTGGCGCGTGGTAATGTTTTGCATCAATTTAAACAATCCCTAATTGAAGCAAGTCAATAAAATGCATTTATGTGATGTGACTTTAGAAACCACACACACTCATGTTAATCAGAAAACATGAACCTCACAACAACTGGTGGAGGAAAACCGCATCTCTTCAGTCTAAATGTTGGGATCCTTTGGGTGTCCTTGGTTTTCTCAGGCTTTTTTTTGTTTTATTAGGTACAGTTTCTGTAATTGTAATGGAATTAAAAGCATCATGTTACTTGTTAGATGAAAAGCGAAACAGAAGAGCATTCTGTCAATACTTGAATGGAAGTTTTGGCATCACCATCATCACATTTACATTTTTCTTTTCGAAAGTTTCATCTTCCGACAAAAAAGGGGAAATTTTAACTAAAAGTAAATATATGGAGAGGACTACTAACTATATGAACATTGCATTACTATTGTCTCAAGCCCTTTCTGGAGTTAATATTCCTTTTCCTAACATTTCTTTCTTCTGGGCTTTGGGTTGCGTTTTATTTTCCTGATAATTTTTCTTCCTGACAAATTTTTTCTTTGTCTGCTTGTTTTTGTGTGTGTCCGGTGTTCATCCAGGGTGGACCAAATCCTCGGGAAGGGACAGGTCACTCTGGACAAGAAGATACGAGAGAAGTTGCTGTCTGATGGAGACATGTTGGAGGACATGAGCATGCTGGGTCGTGTCTGTAAGGTGGAGAGACAGGTGTGTGTGAAGCTTTGGTGATCAACATATTGTCTTTCAGTGAACTCCAGTGAGATGTTAATAGCAGTGCATTTCTGCAAAAAAACAGAAAGTTCATTTAATTTACTTACTTGGTTCAAAAGCACATTTTTTTAACCTTCGGTGCTGTCGCCTCTTTTTCTTTTCTACACAGGTTCAGTCAATCGAGTCAAAGTTGGACTCTCTGTTGGACATTTATCGTCAGGTTTTGCGTAAAGGCTCCTCTTCGGCTCTCACTCTCTCTTCGCTGCCCCTGTTTGAGCTGGAGCAGACCTCTGACTACAACTCTCCGGTCTTTAGTAAGGACCTCTCCGGCTCCACTCAGGTCAGCTGTGGCGGAGCGCTTCCCCCGAGCGGCTACGCCACACGCTCATCAACCAACTCCCAGCTCTCGCAGGGAGGGCTTCACCTCATTCTAGCGCCTCAGAACGAACTCAACCTTAATCTCCACGCCTCGTCGTCCACGCCTCCCTCGGGCCTCGCATCTTCCCCTTTTAGCCCCTCGCCGCTGCCTCATTATCATCATCATCTGCAACATCATAAACAGGTTCAGGCCACGTCACCTGAAAGTGGCACCGACGAGGCTGTGGGGAGCTCCCCCACTGTCCTCACCCCGAACAGTACCAGCAGTTCTGGGGGCCGGGGAGTAGGAGATGAAGGCTTTCCTCTTTTGGCAAGGCTTCCGCCGCCCCCTTCCAGACAAACCGCCGGCCCCGGCAAACTGATCCAAGGGACCTCTAGAGAGACTTCTCCTGAAATCAAGAGCTTCTGCAGAGGTCTGCATAGCCACACGGAAGACAGTAACGTTGGGAAGGACCTTGGACTTGAGTTTGGATTGAGCACATTAGGGCAGCAGCTACAAGGGAACACGAATGGTACTGGCAGGCTTAACGCAAAGGAAGAAGGCTGCTGGAGGAGGCATATGAGTCTCGAGCTGGAGCCACTCGTGCCATCAGCGCCAGGTTGTTGCTCGAGGCCCATCCATATGGACCAGGGAATGGGCAAATCCATGTCAGTGCAGGACCTGGTACAGGTAGGTCCTGTTCATGATGCACACCAAAGCCACAGTCTTTCATCTCCAAGTCCAAGTACAAGCAGTGACTCTCCAACAGGCTTCAACAGTTGTTGCCAAGACCTTGGGGGAGAGAGTGGCGGTACAAGAAGAGGATGTTGGGGCGAGGAGGACCTCTTTATCAGTGACAGGGACATGGAGGGGCAAGGGTTCGACTTTTTGTCACAGGGGACATCTGAGGCTCGCTCGTTTTCTTCTGAGCGCCTGAGGACAGCAGATAGAGCGGGGGCAGGGACCCAGGACTCTAACCGGAGCCTGGCGGGTGGTCCGTCATCGTCAGCCTCCACTGGCAACGTCGAACTGCTGAACATGCCGCACGTACCGCACGTACCGCACGTACGGCTAAAATAGACCCACTAAACATTTGGAAGAAACACAAATCTCACCTCAGAGACTGTTTTTTTTTTTTTTTTTTAATCTTTTTTGGAGGGGAGATTGACGGGTGGGTGGGAATTTCACATGGGGTCTTGTCTTCTTTTGTTTATTTTTTATCTCGATTCTCTTGATAGGATTCTGTTTTTTTCATACAGGCTAATCATGTTGGCATGAGTTACTCTGTGTTTTAATGTGTGTTTGATGGATCTGAGATAAAAGACGAATGCCAAAAAAAAAGGAGAAAACGATTTTTGAATTAAATGAAGTAGTGGATGGGTCGATGTGCTAAGTAGCATGAACTGCATGTTTTCAGTAAAGCACAGATAAGAAACTACACCTACAAGCATGGCCACCCACCACCTTAATAGTTTATTGTGAGTTAAAAAGCTTGTTGTGGTCCATGACAGGTGAGAAACGTGGGCATTTTTTTTTTTTTTTTTTTAATAAAATCATAACTAGGAAGCCAGATCTCTGCAAGTAATTGATCTGACCTGTGTTCGTTCTGTGGGTCACAGGAAATACATATTTCATGAAATCCACACATTTTAGGCCTCTTTTTGAATCATGTTCATTGAACAATCCAGTTACAAAGTGTGCACATCTCTGATAAAATGCTAGCTTTTTGTGTTGATAAAAACTGAGACCATAAAAAATTCCTTTCTGAAAATTTCAACAGTGCAACTGAAAAAAAACCCAACATTTCTACTTCTGAGTGAAAATCTAAAACATTTCCTGGTGCAAAATTGTGCACACCCTCTAAACTTTTAAAATTTAGAGGTTAAAAGTCCCTTGATTCAGTTTCAATTTGGAAGAACAGGCTAAGGCCAAAAAAAAAATAAAAATGATGGTCCAAATCCTTCACGTGTCTGAAAGAAAACCTAAGATATAGAGAGATGTCATTTTTCAGCATCACAGTCAAACCACTGCACATGCAAATCAACAAATGAATGACTGCTCTTGAATGAAACCTTTTGGAATAGCCTAGCAGAAGTCCTGAACTCAAAAAGAGTATTTGTAGGATCATCTGTAGACGGTTGTAGACAAGAAATGTTCTCACGGTCTGACATTTCACATTTGAAGACTTTTTCAACTTAGAGCAGGCCTGCGTTGTTGTTTTCTCAAGCATGGCATGAATCAAATTCATCTAAGTATGTTTTATATTTCTCCTCTGACGTATTTGTTTTTCAGTGGCATTGGTCGGGATATAAGTGAAAATACATTGGGACACATTTTTGAAAAGATTCTTCATGGTCTCATTTTTTTACATCACAAAGTACCCTGCAAAAATAATGAGTGGGACTTTACCTTTATGTCTTCACTGTGCAATTTGTAGTGAGCAACTTACTTCAGAATCTCCTGAGCAAAACTGAACAGTAGTAAGCAGGCCTTCTTACATCAAAATGTAAGATCTTTTTTTTAATGGCATTTATTAGCAGTTTTTTTCTAAAAACCCTTCATGAATTCATTCATGCAAAACACAGGAGCAGAACTGCACAGCCAATCTCCATAACAGAACAACACACAATCTAACTTCATGCTATACTGCGACAATAATTGTTAATGTCTGCCAATGTCTAAGCTCCATCCTTCATACATGCTTTTTTCAAATGAGTGGGGGGTTTCTAGGACACTTGAAGTAATTATGCCTTGTCCATTTTACTTCAGCTCTGTGCAGCTCCTCATGATGACGTAAATGTCATCATTCCCTGAAGATGCTGTGAAAATATTCTGAAAGTGTGATTTTGGGCATCAAATACATATGTATTTAATTAAAAAACATCTTTCAGATAACAGTTTCAGATAACAGTTTCACACACACACACACACACACACACACACACACACACACACATATATATATATATATATATATATATATATATATATATATATATATATATATATATATTGTAGAACTGTAGAACTACACCCATGTGGACAGGGAGTAGTTTTTATGACCAGATAGATGTTACACAGTAACGACGGTTCAGCAGTGGAGTGAAACATTTGTTGAATGTCATTTTCTGGCTCACAACTTCTGCTAGAAAATATGTGACGTTTTTTTTTATTTCAGACACAGATACCCTTTAGCTTTTTGCCATCTGCTTTAAACTAACTCTTGATGGAGATTATTTTCGGCTTCTTGAACTGGACTTGAGATCCGAATGTGTATCTTATTGATATTAACTTGAGGTTTCTTGAACTGCTGAGCAGTGAAAATACAACTTACCACTATTTTTCCCTTTCTGTTGCATGGAGTAGACCAAGATGCAGTGATGCAGTGACAAGGCCTTATTATTTTTTAAATGTTTTTACTAAAGCATCCAAAGCCTGATTAGTTCATGAGCACCTTGGTACATTTTATAGATTTATATTAAATACTTTGAACCGGGAATAAAAGCTACAATCCTGTATCATTTTTAAGTAAGTAAAATTAAAAAATGTGTGCGTGTGTATGAGAGTGGAAAGGATCATACCCTTCTAGTCTGTCAGTTTAACAGAGCATTGCTTATATCTGATTATACTTATCCTCTTAGCTGTAATATGGATTTAAGCAAAAACAACTTGAAAGACAAAAATGTGTCATTACATGTGCTACCATTGAACAAAAATGATCAACTCTTTGTAAAAAAAAAAAAAAAAAAAAAAAAATTAGGAATGCAGCTGCAGGATCTTATAGAAAAACCAAAGCAGTAATTATTACTTAAATGTTGTTTTTAATTTAAAACACACATTATATTTTTCTACGTTTTAAGCATGATAAAGCTCACCAATATTGACGGAAGAAAAATAAATGTGGAATGTGTCTCACATTTGCAATTTGGCAAGAATAAAAAGTTAATTTGTTAAACTATATTGTAAGAAATAAACTAAAGTATTTATTGTTTCAGTTTAAGCTCTAATTTGGCCTTTCTAATTTTGACAGATTCCTTTTTTTTTTTTTTTTTGCTGTGGAATATAATGCATAAAAATATGCTGCAGGTTCTTAGATGAAGGGAGCAGTTCAGCAAACAACGTCAGCTAAAGAAAAAAACATCGTTATATCTGCATGACTGATGTGCAGCTTTCCACAAATCTACTATAGTTATTGGGCTCTCCATTTTTTTCCATTTTGCTTTCCACAGTTTCTAGTTTTACTAAGTAACTGTGATATTAGAAAATAAAATAAAAAAGACTTGCAAGAATGGCTGTAAAGTGTCAGCTTAACTGTAAAAATATGTAACTAGTCCAAAAAAAAACGTTACACTACTTAGTTATGATGCAGCTTTAAAAGTATGTTTTCAAAGTGAAGTGTAACATATAGTATGTATGAAATGGAAATGTGAGGTACGCTTCTTTGCACAGCACATTCTACCTTTAGTTAACAGCATAATCATGTTTTCTTTTTTACCGTTTGTGTGATCATAAGTTTGCTCTCATCTTACGTCTCAAATGATTTTCCCATTGACATTTAAATGTATTTTGCATGAGGCTTTCATGTTCAAATGGATCTTTAACTGAAAAAGATGACAAGTTTCTTAGAACTTTAAGTATTTCGGTTTTTAAACATCTGGATCAAGAGCATCCAAACTCTTTTTTTTTTAAGGTCTACAAAATATTCATACAATCCTGTATTCTGGTGCCTTGCTTTTGTGATACATCCATGTTTATTTAGTTTTCCGGAAGGTGTGTCTGATTTGTGACAAAAAGTCGCTGCACATTTCAGGTCCTCTATTTGTGGCATAGTACTTTTTTTTTTCTTTTTTTTAATATAATTTTGCAAGTGGGCATAAAAATGGGCAATTGCCATGTTAAGGTTTTGTCTTATTTTTTAATTTATTTAAATTATGTCCACATATTTACACATTAGTAATAACCTTGGTTAGTTTAAGGAAGCCTGCAATGTAATAACAATGCAAATGAACTCTTATTCTCAATCAAGAATAAAAGAAATTCTTCAAGAAGCTTTGTTTTGTGTTTTTCATTGCAACAAACATATAGCGGTTTAACCCTACAAGTCCAAACATATCACTTTTGATTTCAATATTTTGCAGACCTAAGTGGCTTTAACAATTTTGTCACTTCCCCCCAAGTAAATCAATCAACAAATATATTTCAGTCTCAAAAAAATTCAAACTGCACATATAAAAACTTGTAAAATAGTTTCAAAACTTATAAAGTTGAATATGAATGAAAAATAAAAGTTGTTTAAGTGTGCCCTGCATGCAAAAATATGTCTTCTTCCACATTATTAGACATGAAATTTACATACATTGCATGAATAGATGCAGCATGTAATGTTTCTTAACTGATTAAATGAAGCTAAACTTTTATTTAATTAGGTTAGTTCAAATTACCAAAATAATTTGAAAGTCCACTCAGTAAGAAAGATGTCTATACTGCAAAAGCTAGATTATAATTTGAACATGGACTGAAAAACAAATAGCTTAATTTTTGGAAAGATGTATTGGTCTGATGAAACCTGAGCTACAGTTTAAGAGAAATACACATAAACTTCTAAATTTGAGGAAAGTAAAAAACTGGAAAAAAGGGAATAGTTCATTATTTGGCAATATGCAAATGGGAAAAAATAGTTATCCTACCCTAAACGTTTATTCTAATTCAATGTCTAACAGGGAGAAAGAACTGGTTGAGTCTGTTAATGAAGTGTATGTAAACATTGGGTTTTAACTTTATATGCAAAAACTAAATACATCAACAGTAATAGAAAAAACAGAAGAAATTATGTGACGTTTCAATAAAAACAGTTAAATTATTCTATTTTTTACAAATAAGATTTTTCAAACAATTATTTGATACGTCAGGCTTTACGGAGTTAACAAAAACACCAGAAGCAAACATTGTTTTTAAAGATATTTTACTTTTACGAACATATTCTAACAAGTACCGGCATTTAAGTTGCGCAAACTTTACAGTAACGTGGATCAGAGCTACTTTAAGGAAGTTTATATCAGGCAGGATGTTTAGTTGAACTATTTAAGTTTCCAAAGCTGGTTTCACTGAGGTGTCACAAGCAAACATGCAAACATCCTGTATATTTCTAGCTGCTGAGTTTAAACAGTTTTAAAGCTTGAACAAGTAACATTACTTGTACAGAGACCACAGAGAAGAACATCTCTACTGTGTTACTACAGAGCATCTCTAGACAAACTAGCAGGATACATTTAACAACGGCGCATCTTTGAACTGCGATGCAAAGCCTTAGTCATGTTCAAGCACGAAACAAGATACGATCAAATGTACGTATAACAGTTAGCTAACGTGTTAATCTATAACTGAAACAATTTTTTTTTCCTTCGTCTGCTTTTGCGATGCATTGTGATAATGGACCAGACGTTTACTATGGTGTGCAAATGGAGCAAGATGTCTGCGGGTCTTCTGCCTCTCTGAACGTTTTGGGCAGCAGCCCAGCACAATGTTCATTTGGCCTTCTGTGCCTTCTGTGCAGATTTGGTGATTTTACCGCTCGTAGGGGCTTTCTTTTCCACACCTTTTATCACTCCCACCGCCACCGTTTGACGCATGTCTCGGACAGCAAAACGGCCTGAGGAATAAAAAAAAAAAATCTCTGATTTAAACTTTATCTATTCTCAGAAAGGTTAAAAAAACTAAGATTTTAGATTCAGTTTTTCTTGTAGGCAAGTATTTTTTACTATATGAGGTGCAATCCCTTGTAAAAGTATGTATGCATCTTGGATGTTTTCATATTTTGTTTTCATTTTGCTCTTGATTAATGTTAACCTGCATATTTATTAGCCCATCCATGTCCTGCAATTGTGTGCCATTTGCAACATTTTCATGAGCAATGTTCTGGGAGATGTTCAAAGCCAAGAATGTTATTCCATATCCTGAGACTGCCTGACATATGTATAAAGCTTGTTAGGTTTCTAATTGTAACATGATGAGTAGCAGAGCACTTCACAGAGTATGAATACTTTTGCTAGGCACTGTACTGTAGCAATAGACAGGCATTATATTGCAGGACGGGACACTCACCAAGGGGTGGGTACTCAGAGAAGCTCTCCACACACATAGGCTTGCCTGGGATCATATCCACAATGGCAGCATCTCCAGATTTGAGAAACTTCGGGTTATCCTCCAGCTTCTTTCCAGAGCGGCGGTCTATCTTTTCCTTCAGCTCTGCAAACTTGCAAGCGATGTGTGCAGTGTGGCAGTCCAGCACAGGGGCATAGCCAGCACTGATTTGACCAGGGTGGTTCAGGATAATCACCTATGAAAAATGTAATAGCATTGTAAAATACTGAATTTGGAAAAAAATAGCAGCAAACAAAGACAAGAGCTTGGCAACAAATAAAATAGAATTAATTATAATACAAAAAAAATACAGTGGCTTATATTAGTCAACCCTTGGCTGTCATTTTTTAAACCCCTTTTTCAAATTTTCTCAACTGTGAAGTTACTTTAAAAATGAAAGATTTTGTCTCCAACAATTAAGTTACTAAAAGAGCTGGCTAGTACAAATCTATGGATATTTATCATTTAACTACATTTGTCTCTGGAGTATTCCTTCAAGTTGAACTAAAAGACGGACACCCAGTTTTCCAGGTTCTGGGTAACAATAATAATCACAGTCGTTACTAGGGAGCAGACCTGGGAGGTGAAGCCAGCAGCCTCTTGTGGTGGGTCGTTCCTGCTGTCTCCAGCCACATTGCCTCGGCGAATATCCTTCACAGAGACGTTCTTGACATTAAAGCCCACATTGTCTCCAGGTAGCGCCTCACTCAGGGCCTCATGGTGCATCTCCACTGACTTGACTTCAGTGGTCACATTGACGGGAGCAAAAGTCACCACCATGCCGGGTTTCAGGATTCCTGTTTCTACTCGACCCACAGGCACAGTACCAATACCTGATGGAGAGGTAGAGAAGCAACCGGGCGTTATGTGAACCCGGTGCCTGAATGTAAGCTGAAAAGCTATTCTTAAACATGTGGAACAGACAAGGCCTGAGGGAATTTACTCAAAACCTAATTTGTTTCTGCCCTCCTTTCCAAAACCACTTGATAAATTAGGCTTTTATATTTTACAAATATGTTCTTAAAAATCTAAGTCACAAAACTGCAAGATCAACTCACCTCCAATTTTGTAAACGTCCTGCAGAGGCAGACGAAGAGGCTTGTCAGTGGGTCGGGTTGGAGACTGGATGGCATCGAGAGCCTCCAGCAGAGTGGTGCCTGAGGCACTGCCATCTTTGCGATTGATCTTCCAGCCCTTGAACCAGGTCATCTGTAAGAGATCATTGTTACTTTCATGTCAGAGATGGGAGGAGAACAACAGCTTTTGGTGCAGAGCGCCCTTCAACTTTTACATGTGTCCCTGGTCCAACACACCTGAATCAAATGGCTGAATTACCTCCTCAGTATGCAGTCAGGTTCTCTAGAGTCCTGTTAATGATTTTATCATGTGACTCAGGTGTGTTGAAGCAGAGACACGTCTAAAGGTTGTAGGAGCTTGACGGCAGTGCTTTGCAACCGATGAAAAAACATTCAAAAGATCTGCACCTCTGATTCTACGAGCCTCTTTCAGCATGTTAAACACCCATGACAGTACAACTGAAAAAAGGGTGGAATAAGTATAGCTTATAAGAAGAGTTTTTCCGGAAGACCTCTTGTCAAACTCACATTAGGACTGGGCTCCAACATGTTGTCTCCATTCCAGCCTGAGATGGGTACAAAGGCCACGGTGTCAGGATTGTACCCAATCTTCTTGATGTAAGTGCTGACTTCCTTCACAATCTCTTCATAGCGCTTCTGGCTGTAGTTGGGCTCCGTTGAATCCATCTTGTTGACACCTACAATGAGCTGCTTCACTCCCAGAGTGTAGGCAAGTAAGGCATGCTCGCGAGTCTGCCCGTTCTTCGAGATGCCAGCTTCGAACTCGCCCACACCCGCAGCCACAATCAGCACGGCACAGTCAGCCTGAAAGAGATAAAGAAATGAAAACTTCGGGGAGGAAGTGAAAATCTAATTTATTGTTTCACTTATTTATTTTATTTCTACCTGAGATGTCCCAGTGATCATGTTCTTGATGAAGTCTCTGTGTCCTGGAGCGTCAATGATGGTGACATAATACTTGCTTGTCTCAAACTTCCAGAGAGAGATGTCGATGGTGATTCCACGTTCACGCTCTGCCTTGAGTTTGTCCAAAACCCAGGCATATTTGAAGGATCCCTTTCCCATCTAAGAGTGCAGAGGAAAGATATGAATATAAGTGTTTTACTGGGGTAATTTTTCCTTTTATATGCTATTTCTACCTATACCTAGGTACCAAACTGCTGTTCTTGAGTTCTCCTCAAATCCAACAGCATTGACAAATGTTAATTCATGTTTTGCGTCTAAATGAAGACAAGAAAAGCATTTCTATCACTTGGCTTTTGGAGTCCATATCACAGAATATATATATTTTTTTTACATTTCTTTTTCTTTTATGGAATAAAAAAAAATTAAAATCTGTAACAACTTCTTAGGCATATCAAATTTTTTATATTATTAACACTGGTGATGGCGGCTAACAATTATTAAATAAACAATAATCCATACTCTAACTTCATTTTAATTTTAATTACCTATTATTACAGAGTTAAGTTCAATGTCACAGTGAAATTAAACTGCGAGTCTATGCCAAGTCATCAAGTTTGTTTGTAAAGCACATTTTCATCAACAAGGCAGTTCAAAGTGCTTTACATAAAAACATAATGCAGTCAAAAATTACGAAACTGTTTGCCAAGCAGTAAACATTACATTTTACCAAATGTCCTCATTAATGTCATCAAGCAAATTCACGTCAAATAATGTTCATCAATGTTCGACTTACTACTATTTATTTTTGCTTAAAAAAGATGAAAATCAAGCCCCAAGTCTATTTTGAGCCAGAGCTCACTATTAAATTTGAAGTTTCTAAACCTTCTGAAGGTTTAGGTCTCAATTAATGTAATGAAAAGCGTGTTGAGATTCGTGACATCATTTGTTCACCTGCACACTGTTTGAAACATGTTATATGGTTTCTAAGACTCAATGAACTCAGACTTTCAGGAAACTAAAAGTTCTGTATGAATCAGTGATATTGAAGCTACAGAAGACTAAATAGTTGCTTGTCACATGGCCTTTGTCCTTAACGCTTCAATCCACGTTTCTGTGTCAACCACAAGACGCAAAAATTAGCTCTGGATAAACCGGGCTCCACTGAAGTGAGCTGTTGAAAAGTTACAATGCAGAAAATCCTAAAAAAAATATTCTATTTAAATCATACCTCTGCAGCTTCCTTCTCAAACTTCTCAATCGTTCTTTTGTCGATGCCCCCGCACTTGTAGATGAGGTGGCCTGTGGTGGTGGACTTCCCTGAGTCCACATGTCCTATAACCACAATGTTAATGTGGAGCTTCTCCTTCCCCATCCTGGCTCAGCCTGGAAGACGCTGAACAATAGAAACAAACAAAACATGTCAGAATCAACAACATGCAGCATAGAAAGCATACAACCTCAACAGTGAGACAATACTGATCAAAAACAAGTGAACTTTAATTTGTACTCCACACTGTGCTAATATGTTAATTAAATTGATCTGATCAAGCCAATCCCCTCGATTTACGGTTAGATACACTGCAGTGCAGATCTAGATATTGAACTTTAGCACACACTGTATCATTTACTTTAATTTAATTAAACAAGGACATCCTGAAACGAAAACTCAGCTGAAATTCACCCATTGCCATTAAAGTAAGTAAGTAGACAAATTACCTCTAAATGTGAAATGTGATTGATTTAACTTTATTGAACGGAATATTGCAGACATGCTGCTATCTTACAACATTGTATATTAATAAAAATGATCAACTTCATTTAGTTGATCATTTATTTTCAGTTTTAATTTTTTAAGAAAAATTAATAACCAAATGAGTTTATTTTTCATACACTTTTGACATTAGATTAGTAACATTAATAATTACAAAATCACCCTACTACATGTAATCTCTACATCATATTTGTCTTTTTTTATTTGACCAGTTTTTGGATTTTATATATATATATATATATATATATATATATATATATATATATATATATATATATAAATATATATATATATATATAAATATATATATATAAATATATATATATATATACACACTGCTCAAAAAAATAAAGGGAACACTCAAATAACACATCCTAGATCTGAATGAATGAAATATTCTCATTGAATACTTTGTTCTGTACAAAGTTGAATGTGCTGACAACAAAATCACACAAAAATCATCAATGGAAATCAAATTTATTAACCAATGGAGGCCTGGATTTGGAGCCACACACAAAATTAAAGTGAAATGTTCCCTTTATTTTTTTGAGCAGTATATATTTAACATAAACCACCTTGCAATAGAAAACTCACCCCATTCTTATCTGTTGGTACATTACATCTTTTTAATATTTTTTATCATAATATTATGCAGACCTCTTCAATAAATTAAAATATTATTTGAAAAGCTCATTTATTTTCGAAACTCAATTCACAAAGTGAAACCTCATGTTTGTTTCCCACTTGTTGATTTACTATGTAAGGATCACATAAAATAAAATGCAAATATAAAAGATGGACAGACATAATGGGTTGTGAATGGGTATTTAACGCACAATGTAGTAGTATACTAAGGGAGAATTTAGAAAAACAACACGGGATACAGCTGGTTGTAGAAATAAACGTAACCTCCAGAAGCCTTTTTATTAAACGAAACAAAAAAAAAAAGTTGAAGTTTAATGGCGGCCACCAATTCATATGACAAGTCACCATGGAACATGAATATATTTCACAAAAAAATACCTTAAACAGACTTACATTAAGAATGTAAACGCACGAAATTTAAAACCATGCCACTAAATAATTATTTGGAGACATTACTTACCGTTGGCTTACTTTTCTCCGATGTGATGAACTAAGCTAACAGTTAGCACACGATTTTTTTTTTTTTCAAAAGGCCTTTAGCTACTCCTAAAGGACGCATGCGCATTTATTTAGTTTCATACTTGTAACTGGAAGAGGAACCAGAAAACATCAACTCAGTGTTTTATCAACATGTCTGACGTTAAAATATATATATAATAATATTAACAGGCTATGTATGTCCATATGTTCCACGATGATTCGTAATATGAGATGGCAAAGCAAGCGATCAGTCTACAGCTATTATTGATAGATAAATAAAATAGAATAAAATAAAACAAAACAGTATGACTTCAAAACAGTGTGGATTTGATAGCATAGAGCGCAGTGCTGATGCAATACTGCAGAGGTGAGGGCGTTAAGGGATATTTGGGTCTGCATGTCTCAGCATCTTCCCAGACAGTTACACTGCACTGTTTATTCTAATGTGACAGCAGCATGATGGGCGAAGAGGCATCATCCCCGCACGACTTCCATAAAAAATATTCTCAATTGAAACTGCGCCACTCAGGCCTAACCACCCCTAGAACACCCCTTTGCACTTGTTATGGCATCAAATTACAACAGGCATCACAGACACTCCACATTCAGATGCAGACTTGCTATGGGTATTCTCCTAACACGTCCCCGAAGTCAGCTGCCTTTAAAATGGAGCATGAAAAAAGCTGAATAAAATGTACGTTGTTTGTGTAGGAGTCGTTCAGGAAGCCATTACCAAACCTACCTTTGCCTGTAAGGTGTGCTCAATGGTTCACAGTAGGGGTGAAACAGAAGATGCTGCCTTTTGTGCTGTCCTGGGACTGACGCAGACAAGGTACCGTTGTGGCAAAAGCCGTCAAATGCGTCATTTACTGAAACTGCGAGGTTCAGCCACTAGATGGAGCCCTGCTGCCTCTCTGCACAATTTGGTGGCGAAAAGGTACACTGCTTTCAGTAATAAATTACTTTTTAAGTCTGATAGATTGTTGGGCCTTTATATAACCCAGTTAATGTGAGACATTTGTACATTTAACTGCATTATTGGTACATTTAACTCTCTTCTTCTTCTAGACTTGAATGTCTTATGGTGTTTGAAATCAATCTGAGATACTGTGTGTTTTTATATTTGCCTTCATAATTATTAAGTCCACGATGATTATCCACTACTGTCTTTTTTGATTTACAGGTGTCTTAATGCTGCTTATCAGAATGAACTATAGATTTGGACATATCCCTTTATATAACGATTACAAACAATTCTCTGTGAAAACTGGTATTTAGTACAGAAATATTATGTTATATTCATGCTGGAGCCAACTCTGTCATCAGGAAGTTTGCAGATTTGGCCTCTGTCCAAAAAATAATCACTGATACACAGGACAAGAAGACTAAGTCTTGGAGAGAGATTTATTCACAAAGTTGTGCATAACACAAAATCACTTGTGAAAGACATGCAGCATCTTGCGGCATAAACTCAGTAAACTCCTCAAGATGGAAAATCTGCTCTGTCCTTTTTTATTGGATTGTTGCGTCTTCTGTTCAGTCTGTCCATGTGAACACCGAGGTAAACTTGTTATCCACCTCCACTTCTCTGATGGAAACAGTGTTTGATCTAACCCTATTTCTTTCTATATATACAATAGTCTTCTTTGTTTTGTTTGTATGACTGATCCATTACTGTGACATAAAGCAGCCCGTTAGTATTTTGTCCATCTCTGATACACCTGACGACTGCAGTCATCTGAGTATTTCTGCAGATGACAGGAATCTAACATGTACTGAAAGTCTGAAGTAAACAAAGTGAAAAAGTGTGAGAGGACAGTTTCCTCTGGCCAACAAATTGACCAACAAATAGTCCCAATAAAGAATCTGAAAAGTATTGTCAAAAAGAAAATGAGACCTCACACCTGAAGTCTGCAATTACAGCAAACTGGAACCCCTTAATACCCCAATGGAGCCACTTACTTTTCACTTTATGGCACGATACAGTAATTCATGCAAAAATAATCCCCAAACAAGCATTGGGATTATTT
This sequence comes from Poecilia latipinna, assembly GCF_001443285.1. Taxonomy (NCBI): domain Eukaryota; kingdom Metazoa; phylum Chordata; class Actinopteri; order Cyprinodontiformes; family Poeciliidae; genus Poecilia; species Poecilia latipinna. The sequence continues at coordinate 127,772 of NW_015113094.1, read as the reverse complement.
CTCTATAGCGCATGGATGCTTTTCAACTGTCCACAATGTCTGAATTAAACATCCTTTGCTCTTAAAAAAAAGTACAAAGTTTTTCTAAGGAACTTTTAGTTAAAAAAAAAAAAGTACCACTCAGTGTAATTAATAAAAATGATGTTTTTTATTCAAATATTTTTCATTTAATTTTGTTACTTAAATTAATTAATTTTCTGATGATTTTCTGATTATCTGACATCTCAGATATGAGATCTGAGATCAGATGTCAATTATCATAACAGAAATAACTGTTACGATTAATAAAAGCAATCAAACTAAAATAAAATAAAGATGTTTAAAAACTAACATGAAGAAGAACCCACAACAGGTTTATTTTAAATAAACAGATTGTAATATCTAAATATTCGCCCAGGGCAGAAAATGCAGTCTGTGTAAAGTCATTTACTGAAGCTGCTGGCAGGGGGCAGTCTTGTTCCTGTAGTTAGATTATTAAACCATCGAGATGGACTCAACCCCAGATTACACGTTCATATGCTTTAGACATCAGTGATTTCCTACAAAAAGGGAGGAGACAACAGACAGCGCATGCACTTCATTGACTTCAGGAAATAAGCATAAAACAAACAAACAAAGGAATAAAATTCATATCTGTAGTTTTATTACACAGATAAATTTACGTAAATGTTTATTATATGAATTAAGTGGCATTTTGTTTGTTTTTATATAGAAAAATAGTTTTACCGCTTTGTCGCACAAAAATTGCGTCATTGATCACGCTCACTCAGCTGTTCCCGTCACGCCGCAGAATCAGGAAAATAATACATGTTCCATTATATTCGAGTTTAATCTGTCGTCATGAACATAGAGTTTCTTTGTTTGGTGTGAGAAGACATTGTTGTAAGGTAATGCACATTATTGAGTTTTTTTTTTTTTTCCTGAAAGGAAAATGCATCTGTTTCAGTAGGACTCCTTATATCTGATGCTTATCCTCATTATTACGCGTTTCGTAGACATGCTCATTCTCAGCCGTAGGCATGCAATTTTAATGCCAAGATCAGTGATAGTATTTGTCTCTCCCGGCCAGCCTGTTTTGGTAACGCTCCTATTCATCGCACGAATGAGAAGTTGTGTCAATTTCACTTCCAGTTTTAATATGTTCTGCAAATTGTATCTTATTCCTAGGACTTTTTCTTTTATCACTGGGTCAATGAAGCCCATCAGAGACGCTCAGCTGGGGGCTTTCACCTTCTTTGCCTCAGCTCTCCCTCATGATGTTTGTGGTAGCAATGGCCTCCCTCTGACGCCCAACTCCATTAAAATCCTGGGGCGTTTCCAGATCCTTAAGACCATCACTCATCCTAGACTGTGTCAGTATGTGGACATCTCCAGAGGGAAACATGGTATGGCTGTTAACCCTGTTAGTTGTATGATATATTTTGTTCAGCTGGTAACGGGCTTTAATGCACTGCGTTTACTGCAAGCCTGTTACAAAAATTCACTACAAAGCTTTGTGAGAAATCCCAGTAGATTCCTTAAGAAGACTTGTTTATTTTTAGTTTCTTGAAAAGGCTTGAGCTCCCGAAATATCCTAATATGCTAAGAAAAACTCTGAAACACTGTGTATTAAAAGACATTTTTTTTAATACTTACTAAATGATCAACTAATTTTAGTGCTGCAAGATAAACAACAACAAAAAAAGAGAAAAAAAATAGATGCATGTCTATCACCAATTTCTTTTTGTCTTTCTGCATAGAACGGCTGATTGTTGTTGCAGAGCACTATTCAAGGAACGTGGGTGATTTCAGGCAAGAGCAAACAGCGAGGTAAGTTATGATCTAACTTCTCATTTGGGATTTTGACTAGATCATTATAAAACATGAGTGTGCTTTAAACCAAATCATTATGCTGTAATCCTGGATGTATGTTTAGGGTTTCTTCTATGGTTGAAGTTGGTTGACCATCTACACCAGTAAGAAGTCTGTTGCAGCCTGTTTACAGTTTTTCTCTCCTCCATAGGGGCCACTGTTAGTGGTGCACTGACTCTGTAGAGTTACTGTGGAACTCTTGGCTGCATTTCTGGTTAATGCTGTCTTTGCTCTGACTCGCAGTGTATTTATTGAGATTAAATTACATACCGGTAGAATGTATGTATTAATCATGTGACTTCTTTAGGTAGTTGGTTGCACAGAATTGTATTGGGGCATTTTCCTTCTCCTTCACAATTTGTGCTGATTTGTGTTGGTCTATCGCATAAAAGCCCAATCAAGATTTGTGGTAGTAACATGACAAAATGCGAAAAAGTTTAATGAGTATATATGTCTATCAATTATGCAAGGTAGATACAACGTAGATACTGTAGCATGCATTAACCTTGTCAGCTGTTTATATTGTAGTATTGCTAAAATTATGTCTGTAAAACCTTGACACACAAATGTTCCAACTCTTGCTTTTTATTGAATTTGTGTTAGTCCAGAAAAGGTACTCCAGGTTGCCTACGAGGTTCTTGAAGGACTGGACTTCATGAACAAACATGGCTTGGTGCACAGAGCCCTCAGCCCAAACAATGTACTTTTGGATTGCAAGGTAATGTTTGTAACCATGTAGTTACTCCTGTTAAAAGACAAATACATTTATGCTTTAATATGACACTTTGGCATCCTGTTGCCAAATAGTCACGAATAAGAACGTAATGATTTTAAAATATTTAAAACTAAACTGAATTATTGCATTTGTTATTCATAAAAAAGAAAAAAAAACTAACATATTAAGATTTAAAATGTGTTTATATTACCTTATTTTCAAATGACCAAATCAAAAATAGATTTTCAAAACTTTGAGATCCGTTGGGTTTTTATATCAATTAAATAGTAATTCTGCTTCTTTAAGAGCCAGACTGTAAAATTTTAAATAAATAGTAATGGAAATATCTACAAACTCTCATTTTGTGATGGATTTTGTTTCTTAAGGGCAACGTCAAACTGGCAAAGTTCGGCCTTTACCACATGACTGATCATGGGGCGGATGTTGATTTTCCCATTGGGTAAGTCCGTTTCCTCTTTAATTTTCCCAGGTAGCTATGAGTCAGAGGTCAGAGCTGCAGTTCTATCTCTTTGTTTTTATTACAACCAAACTTCAAGAAGGGTAACATGTAGGATGATGATAAGTGTGAGCTTATGTGCTGTGTCATATCGACTCCAGCAACCCATCATACCTTGCTCCAGAGGTGATTGCCCTGGGCTGCTTCCACCCCAGTGATCCGTCACATAGTGAAACTCCATTGCCTTCAGGACCTAAGTCGGATGTCTGGTCACTTGGAATCTTACTCTTTGAACTATGTGCAGTAAGCATCCCTTCTAAATCCCCTGAAATATTTATAGTTATTTTTTTCAACTGGACTTTTCCTAAATTCCAGCTGTTCGAATAATGATTAGTTTCTAATATAATGATGTTAATCAATCGTAGGGAAGGAGAGTCTTGCAGAACATTGAATTAAGTGACAAACTGAAGTTCATTTTAACCTTGGGTGAGTAAGCAGGATTTAATTAACCTGAGTGTAGAGCAATGTGCTCTGAAACTCAACTGGGCTTATAAGGAGACGTTGTCTGTTTTTGCCAGGTTGCATGGATGATATTGTCACTGTCCTTGCTGAGGAACATGGATGCTTAGAAATCATTAAGGTACGCCTGAGAAACACTCTGTCTCTGCACCTACACAATTAGACAACTATTTAATACTGCTGGTTACTGTTAACAGTAGTTTGTTACTTTTGAGATAAGTAGAAAGCATATGTACGTAACCCTATAGACATAGAAATTATGTGAAGGCTGGATTTTAATCCATATATGTGTTATTTTACAAAATGATAAAAAAGTTTTAGTTCTAGTTTTATTCATGAAAGTTTCAGTTTTTAATACTTGTATATGTGTTAAAGGCCATGTCTGCAAAATGTATCCTTGTTTCATACCAGATTTTAGGAACCATTTTTTTTTTTAGTACATGTAATGAAATAAATGACAAAAATATATAACACATAAGTTTTTAGATGTAGTCATCCTTATTCTGTAGAATTGATCAATCCTATTTAAAAGTACTTGCATACCAAAAGCATTTATGCATATTGACTGTTTTGATGTATTGAAAATGGGATCTTTTGTGATAACTTGAATGGGGAAAGTAGCTGATCATCACATTTATGATGTGTTCACAGGAGATGCCTGAGAATGTTGTTGAATTGTTAAGGAAGTGTTTGACCTTTCTGCCATCCAAAAGGTAAATCTAGTGTTTGCTACAGATTCCCCCCACATTTTTTCACACCACTGTTGAAGATGTGTTCCGTATATTATGTTATTGTTTGCTGATTAACGTTAGCCACACTTTCCTCAATGTATCGAAGAACTCTGCAGGATATAAATACAGATATGCAAAACTCGACTTCCTGCCTCTCACCACATGATGTCAGTCAAGACACAAAACTGAGGCTTATTTGTTGATCTTGTTTATTGAAAAATAGTGAAAATTACAATCAGGTACTTTGGAATCGCAAAGAAATCCAAGTAAATTCAAGATTATCTAAATTTTATTTATCCAGGCATATCTGAACCTTTTACTATTTCTTTTTTAATAAGCTCATTTGATAAGTGTATCAAAAAGCAGCTGGTTTTTGCACATATGGTCCAAAAACAATTGCACTGCATCCAATATAAACAGGGGTTTAAAAAGAACTGATTTTACAGTATATGACCTTCTGATCTCCTATCAAGAGAAGATTGACCGATATTGATTTCTGGCTGATTCTATTGGTACATCTCCATTTTTGTCCCTTTACTCCGTATTTGGATGTGTGTATGAATGGGTGAATGTAGTGTAAAGAGCTTTGCAATCGTTAGACTTGGTAAAGCATGATACGAATGCAGGCCATTTATCTTTTAACCTTTTTCTGCTTTTTGTCACCTGAAGGCCAACCCCTGCTGAGCTGCTTGGAGACCCTGTTTTTGATGCCATTTCCTGCCACTATCCACCCTTCCAGAAGCCTGTCAGTTTGTTTTCATCTTCTCTGCGCTGTGCACACCTACACCTCCCAGATGACATCAGTGATCTTTGCAAAGGTCTCCTTCAAATATTACCTGATCTTTAGTTTGGTTAAATATCTCTTTTTCTACACCCGAAACAGTAGGCCAAAACACTAAACATTGTTTTGTCTTGCCGTTGCTGCTTGCAAGTACTTGAGGTTTTGTTTGTGTGTAAACCTAGATGATGATGAGGATTACTTGTCAGAGCGCGGCATAGATGAGGTGTACCATCTATGGTGCCTCGCAGGTGGAGACCTGGAGAAGGAGCTTACCAACAAGGAAATCATCCAGTCTAAGCCGCCAATCTGCACATTGCCCAAGTACACCACATGCACACAGACATGCACTCAATCACATGGGGGATGTCTGAATATATGCACATTTTTAATCATGTCATGGCCTATTTAGAATGCTCTTATATTTTCTTTTAGGTTTGTCTTGGAGGATGGGGAATCATTTGGCCAAGGGAGAGATCGAAGCTTCCTGCTTGATGACACCACAGTGACGCTGTCTCTGTGCCAACTCAGAAATGTAAGGCGGTTTGTGTACCTTACTACATTAAGATGCGAGTTTTGACAATCGTATCACTGGAAAAAATGTTGGCAGTGAAAGACACAAAGAAAACGAACGGAAAAAAAAAAAATTAATACAAAAAAGTGTGTCACCAATTGTCAGTTTTTCTTTTTTTCAGGGTGAAATGCTTGTAACGGTCAACTTCGATAAATTTCACAAACAAGAACTAAGAGTGCTTAGTGTAATTTCTAGAATCCTAAAAGTGTATAAAAAAATATACTTGGCGGCTTAACTATATACATATCTACTGCTACAGACCCAAATGTGTCTTTTATAAAATGAGTGAACATAAGCCCCCTCTAATATTTTGATAAATACCTCTTAGCAAGACCCAGAGAAAGAACACATTTTTTGTAGACATCAACAGGATGCGGGTATTATTTTTGCTGGAATTTTGATTAGAAATGGTGGAATTCATTCAAATTGCATGATTTTCCTTGGAAATTATATAATGTAGGAACATTCCCTATAATTTACTTAACAGTGTCAAAGCAAGAGTTGCGAGAAGGAGTCTTATTTGTGCATCTCAAATCCAGTTTTGATCAGTGTCTGGGACGTGTAGTCCTGAATCCAGTCGTGTCCAAATAACAACTGTCTCCCTCTGATGAAAATAAATTAGTTTGGATTGGAGCCATCATAAAATGAAAGCAGCTGCAACACCAGTCTCATTATCCACACTGAACACACATTTGCATTGGAATGAACAGAGGGTGCCAACCAAAAAAAACAAGCTGCCTTCCGGACAAAAGTTTGGTGATCAAGATGAGACAAAGATTGAAATGTTTGACCACAGTGACAGGAAGGATGTTAGGAAGCGTAAAGGTAAAGTGGTGGTGGCGGGAGTATGCCACCACCACTACTAATTTGTAAGTAGTCCTACAAATTAGTAGTCCTAATTTGTAGGACTACTTACAAATTAAGTCAACTTTATGTTAAATAAACAGACGTTTGAAACCTGGAAAGGGTTGAGTGTTGCAGCAGAACAAAAACTTGGTTGGAATGGATAAAGCAGACAACCTTAAAACTAGTGAAATAGCGCTCACCTCAACACTATTCAAAATTTGTTGACTATAATTTAGTGGTAGCTTCGCAACAGGAAACCAACCATCAATAAATAAACTAAACCATACAAAGATTCAGACGTTTGTTGATAGCTGTGGCTTCATGGATATATTCGAGAATTTTTTCTGTTAAAATTAGTGATAAATCCACAACAAATTCAAACATGTGCATCCATTTTTTTTTTTTTTTACATCACTAAAACTTTTTGTTGCTAATTATGTAACCCTGAACAAAAATCCCCTCAAACTGATCCTTCAAGGGACAAAATTTAAAAAAAGAAAACATTCACAGATACTCCATATTTAAAATGAGCAATTCAGGTACAGTTGCATTAGATTATAATATATAATTATTTTACAAATTTTGAATTGTACAAAAGGCATATTTTCTTTTTAGTGTCCATATTATCTATTTGTACAGATTATTAAACTGTGCCAAACTGAAGATCAGTGGGCCCTTTATTTTAAGCATAAATGAGAGGCAAGCACATGTATGTCGAGTTGGACGTTTTGTTTCGTTGACTCTTATCACAGAGTTGAAATCAGGACATGAAAAAGAATATCTTTTTTTTTTTTTTTGGTCTAGAGACTGAAGGATGTTGCTGGAGAAGCCTATTACCCTCTGCTGGAAGACGAGTAAGCCTCCTCCATTCTAAGACCTTTCCCATCTCCCATGCCACTATTTTTTAACATTATCTTGTCATTCCTATTGGCACCAGTAATGTCATGTCCCTATCCACCTTCCTCCTCCAGACAGTCGAGTTTGCCGCAGTCTAACAGCAGCAATGAGCTGTCGGCCACTGTCACGCTGCCACTCATCATCCGCGAGAGAGACACAGAGTACCAACTCATCCGCATCATCCTATTTGACAGGTTGCTCAAGGTCAGGGCAGCATATGTCCTTGTGTACATCAGCCTTACACACTCAGAATCCACACCCGGGGTAGAATACACAAGCATAACGTTCTCAACTTCAATCTGTAGCATATTTCATTGGTATTTTATGCGAAAGAGAAACACAGAATAGAGCATAATTGTGAAGGGGAAGGACAACCACAGGGTTTGTAAAGTATTTTTTGTTAAAAAAAAAATCTATAGCAGTAAATGCACCCCCACCTTGAAACATGGAGGTAGCAGCACCATGCCGAAAGGATGCATTTCTTTATCATAGATGTTAAAACTGGTCAGAGTTGTTTGGAAGTTTGATGGAGCTAAACACTGAGGAAATCTGGAAGGAAACCTGTTAGAGGCTACACATTAACCTGTTAGATGTTCACCTTCCAACAACCCTAAATATACGGCCAGAGTTGCATCAAAGCATATTCCTGTGTCAAATTCGAGACCTTAATTCCACCCAGCATCTGTGTCGATACTTCGAAGTTGATGTTTGTAGCTGTTTTTCGTTCCGTCTGACAGAACTCGAACCAGTTTGCAGGGAGAATGAGCAACAACTCCATCATTAAGATGTCCAAAGCTAGTAGACGTGCAGTTTTAATTATAACGAAAGCCACTTCTAAAGAATATTGATTCAAAGGGGCTGCATACAAATGCACACCACACTTTCAGATTTTAATTTATAAAGGATTTTTAAAAGGATGCATTGGCTGGAAGTGGGGTCAAGGCTAGTTTGTAGATTTAGGGGACAATTACATTTTTGCAGAGGACCAGTTTGATTTAGATAGTTTATTCCTGAAATCGTCATTGAAAATTGCTTTGTATATTTACTTTGTGGTACTTTACATGTTTTGTCTTCAGGGCTATCCATACAAAAAGAACTTGATGTGGAAAGAGGCCAGAGTGGATATTCCTCCTCTGGTTAGAGGACTGGCTTGGGCTGCTTTGCTAGGCATTGAGGTACAAAACCTAAAGCAACAATTAAGCTAAATTTAAATGAGAAAAGGTGCATTGGTTCATCTGTTCTTTGTATTTTTTTGCATAGGGTGACATTCAAGCTAAGTATGACAGCACTGACAAGGATACTCCCATACCAACTGACAGACAGGTAGGCTGAAAAATAAAAGCTAACAACTGAGTCGATTTACTTTTTTTTTTTAAAAAAAAAGGTATGTTATTTCATGCTCCAGTTGTTTAATTTCATGTTTTCTTTTTCTTTGTTGTTCAGATCGAGGTGGATATCCCACGGTGCCACCAGTATGACGAGCTGCTGTCATCTCCTCAGGGTCACATCAAGTTCAGGCGTGTGTTAAAAGCCTGGGTGGTCTCCCATCCTGACCTGGTCTACTGGCAGGGTCAGTTACTCCCCCTTTTTTAAAATGTTTTTATTTATTTATTTTTTTTTTTTTATCCTGGTAACACCCATAAATGAACACTAGATGGCGATTATGCCTCGTTTTAGAAACTAAATTTTTTTTGACCACAGGTGCTTTAGTTTGACCTTTAATTTATTTGATGCACTTTCCATTTCAGGTTTGGATTCACTTTGTGCTCCATTCTTATATTTAAACTTCAATAACGAAGGTGAGGATCTCAGTCTGAGCTTTTCACCTTAGACGCACTCATCATAAATTTCATTTTAATTGGGTCTTTTAATCTTTTATTTAAGACCTCTTTTTTTTTCCCAAGGTTGACTGAACATATAACTTACACCTTTAATCATTTCAAGGATAATTGAGGGTTTTCAATAACCTACACAGACCTCCAAAAATATACAAACAGCCTCAAATTTATACACCATGTACAATATTTTGCTTAAAATTCAACATTTGTTTAAAATTCCTTCTCTAAGTTCCAGAGAAATCAGATGCCTTGTTTAGCCCCCAACTAGATCCGGTTGTAACTCTGACTCGCTATAAATTTGACTAATCTTCATTAGCAAAAGGGTAGTTCAGTTATGTTACCTCACTTTTACTCCTCCAGACGGACTTCTCGTCATTGTGACAACAAAGACTAAATCTCGATTTCAATAAAACCATTTTTTTCAAGGATCACTTTTTCTGTCCATGTGGGCAGCTGAACATATCATTTGGTCCCAAAGGTGTCTGCTTTGAAGCAGAAGCTTTTATACTTGTTGGCACCTTCATGTTGATGCTAAACCAGCTTCACTGTGAATTACAACACTGATGTTTCAGCAGTTTCTAGTGTATGATAGGGTGAACATTAGGTCAGATGGTTGAAACTTGGACATAGTTTGGTGCAACTGCTTTAATCGCTGTAAATCCCAGTTTGTTTGGTTGAACCTAAAAAACAAAAAACAAAAAAAAACCCCAGATAATTCAAATGAAAGCCCAAAATTATTTCTGACTGATGCATGTTAATGTAAATGCTAAATGTTTATTTCTACATTAAATTTGTATACATGTTCTCTCTATAGCATTAGCATATGCCTGCATGTCTGCCTTCATCCCAAAGTACCTGTACAATTTTTTCCTGAAGGACAACTCCCATGTCATCCAAGGTAAGATATTCAAGAAGAAACCTTTGTTTTGTGTCGAAGTAAAATTTCTTGTTTAAAAAGAAGAAGTCAGTCATGTTGCATTGTACATTTGTGGCGGCATCCTTTCAGTATAGTCTTCCTTTCTCAGTGCTTTTAAGCCTGTTTTATCATCTTCCACTGCAGGTTGAGCTTTAATGATTAAACGCAGTCAGAGGCTTTAAGTTTAGAAACAAATTATCATAGGCTGACAGGGTGTCAGCCTGTCACCCTAATGTTGATTGAATCTGGGCTCAGTGTTGCTTCTAAACTGTGAAAACTAATTTCAGTCTGTCTTAATGGAGTCTGCAGCTGAGCCACATCATTTAGAAATATGGAAACAAATGAAACTGCAAATGCCTGCAGAGAAATATGATAATCAATTCCTGTGTGGCTGATAAAGAGCTGCCTTGCACACCTCAGAATCTCAGTCAGGAATGAGACTGTTATTGTATCGTTCTTTGAATAGGCGCTACGTAGAGGTGTCTAATGTTTGTTTGTGGGGGAAAACTACTTTAATTCAACGTTTGAGGATCAGACGTCCAAATGGATTGTTTAGACTCCCCCGCAAAAAAGAAAATCACTATCACATTATTTTTTAAGTGCTAATTTTGCCATTTCTAACTAAAATAGTACATTGGTCATTTGTGTCCCTTTGCCATTTTTTACATTTTTTTTTGTACCCAATATTTCCAGGATTCAACTTACTTTTGTTCTGAAAGTAAAAGGTTAGGTCAGATGGTTGAAACTTGGACATAGTTTGGTGCAACTGCTTAATCACTGTAAATCCCTGTTTGTTTGGTTGAACCTAAAAAAACAAAACAAAAAGAAAACATAGATAAACGTGTACGTATAGATTTTCCATCAATACGTACACGTTACTCTGACGTTGAATTAATACAATTATACCCAAATAGTTAAAGAATTTATTTTATCTATCATAGTCTTCTATTAGGCTGTGGTTTGGTGACTCTAACAATGTCTTTTAGCAGAGGGGTTATTTTTGGCTTACATAGGAATCAGAACCATTACAGTCACATATTATCTGGATTTCTGTAGTGTCTTAAAACATCTTGATACCACCAACTTTGCATGGTTAGTTACATCTTCAATATTTTAATTATTTGACTAATGAATTGTGTAATATTATTATGCTGTAACAAATTTGCAAGGCCCATTTAGGTCAACAAACATTACTGAAGGACCAGATTTATCACAGGAAACCAGCAAAAAATAAAAAATTCTGTTCCAAGAACTGCAGGTCTTATAGCTACAAGAAGATGAATATCAGAAAGTTCCTACTCTATTGGTTAATACGAGCTACATGGATGTGGCAGGGAATCCTGGTACATGGCTTATTGAAGCTTTATTGAAGCTCTTCTGAAACACAAATTTACCTACTGAAGTTGTGTTTTTGTGAGTAACCTAGACCATACATTAAAATCATAATGTAGGTTTTAATATATGCATTAAGCCATATATTTTAATGTATGTTGTTTTTTTTTTTGCAGAAACCCTGTGCAATGTTGTAACACATTACATATTTAGCAGAAAAATACCAGAGTATTTACGTGAAGTTGTAAGCAAATAAGATGCAATTAAATTAGAAATGTATAATAATAATCATTTGTGGATGTTATATGATTATATCTGGCTGGTCATATTGACCCTTCATAATTTTTTTACTTTTTACAGTATTCAGTAGATGCACTGACTACTTACTGCAAGATTCAATATTTTTCCTAAATCTTGCAATAACCTAGCACTATATAATAAAATACTGCATGTAGCATATAGTGGTAAAATACTATACTAAATACATAAATACATTTATATAGTTTATGTGACAAAATAAATGCAAATAAGTTCAAGCATTTGTAGGATTTGCAAATTTTTTTATAGCCTGGTAAAAACCTGGTCTTTGCTCTTCTTTTTGCTTCGCACAGAAACCCTGAACCCTTGGCCATTGAGAAAGGATTGCTTTCTCGAAGTTTAACATTTTGCCCAATCGATAACATTTGGGCGTAATGTAAGCAGTACGCCAGTTCGGCACTAGGAAACTGATTGGAAATTGCCTGTACTTTTAAACAACCATCCCCTTCTGCTAAGAGAGACGTGCCAGCCCATATGAGGCAGCTGTTATTTCAACATTTGGAAGCGTGACCAACTTGGACTGAATGGCTTTGTTCACTGCCACTGCTGCTATTGCCAACTACAGGCAGACTACAAATCAAAAACTGCTGAAAATTGACCTCATCTTTCACAACTAATCCTTCTGTTCGCTGATTGGCATGGTTGAAATTCAGCCAGAGAAATCGAGCTCAATGAGAGAAATCCCAGAAGGTGCACTGAAGGGAGATGAGAATTGAGTGAAATTGCGTAGGAAGGCGACGCCTGGCTGACACTTTTATGATTATTTTCATAACTTATCAAAAGTATTTTCCTAGCAGCCATAAAACATCCATTTATTTTTCTTGGCGATTAACAATGGGACATTAATTTCCAAAGGGGTGAACTCATTCATAGCTATCAAAGCCACATTCATCGTGTGTTTTTGAGTGAATGTTATACAATAGATGTTTTTCCTGACCTTTTTGCTCTTTTGCTTTTGTTCCAGAGTACTTGACTGTTTTCTCCCAGATGATTGCCTTTCATGACCCAGAGCTAAGCAACCATCTAAATGAGATTGGCTTCATTCCAGATGTAAGTTGCACAGGATGAAAGTGTCCTGTCAGACTGATGACAACAGGCTCCGGTGCAGGACATGCTCAGATTATGTTCATCTTACACTGCAAGTTTTACTTCAATAGGAATTCAGAAGAAAATTATTCTTATTTTCTTGTTCCTTGCCGAGGGCAAAGGAACCTCCTTGGATAGCCGGGTATATCTCTTCATTGCCACCGACACTTTTTGTTCCACATCCTTCCTTCCTGAATTTGTGGTCACGGTCAAGTTCTCCCCACAGTCCACAGCTAGTAATTTATACAGCGGCTCATGTCTTCCAGGCACAGTTAATGACTGCCTTCTGCCGGACTTAGCTTATTTCTTTCACTATGGGCCAATTCCTGCTGCCCTTTGCCTTCCTCCTTACAGCTTTGCTCAGTGACAAGGTTAAAGTCTGTGCCACCTGTCCATGAATTTAGTTGTGTGCTGATGAATGTGTGTCATCTTGGCTAGTGCAGTATCAGAGCCTGCAGCTTCCTTCTGAGTTTTTGACGCTGCAGCTCTTGAGTGATGCATTTAAAACACAGAATTACTTTTGGTAATTGGATTTACTGCAATTAAATTTAGTTTCTTGTCAAATGTCCTGCATAGCCTTTGGATTGTAAGAAAACATTAAGTAAAACTACCTAATTTTCACCATATTTAAACAAAATGACTGTTTTATTTAAAACAGGAAAAAAAATCCCACAGCTTTTTAAGTAATGTAGTATTGTTGTTGTGATGGACTGGCGACCTGTCCAGAGTTCACCCCACCTCTCAGCCGTTGACCGCTGGAAATGGGCACCGGCACAACTCGCCACCCCACCATGGATGAGCGTGTAAGATATTGGATGGATGGATATCATTAATTAGATTTGAAATGTAATCTACAATGTTTAAGCATCATTTTTATTGTTATATAAATTTAAGCAAAGCTAGAAGTGCAAGCAGTTGTGAAAGTGGTCCAGTCACTCTTTAGCAACTCTATCCTTACCACTTCCTGTCTAATATACTAAGATCCCCACAATTATGTGTAATTATTTTTGCCAGATTACGAAAATCCAAAAAGATGATCTGAAAAGTAATGCTGACTTAACACCATAGGCATTAATTAGAATGACAGCTGGTCTTATTTTAGTTAGAAAAAGACTCTGCTTTTAGCTGTTCTAAATACTTGCAACCAGTTTATTTTCTTTCTTTATAAATAAGGGAAAGTAGGACCCTTCATTCAGCAGGCTCCCCATACAGCTAGAGAAAATCTCCTGTGCCACTTTTTCTGGTTACTCATGAAAAATATATTTAACCTACAGGAACGCTATGGCAGTTTAGAAAATGTAACTTTTTAAAACGTTGATATACCTTGATAGCCTGTGCCTTGGTCGGAGAAACAGTTAATCAGCCTCACAAAACAGTTACTGTTTTTCTGATGGATTTTAAGCCTTTGAAGTCCTGCCAACTTTGGCTGTGTTTCTGTTTTAGTTGTAGGTCTGGATAATGCTAAATAATCTGTGTGGATACAGCTGTCATGCACGTCAGACTATGTAATTAGACAAAAGACATTAAATCCACTTAACTTTCACTGAGCAAATACTCCATCAGCCCCTACAAAGCCAAAGAATAAATGCAAAACACTGCTTTTCAATGGGTACTACGTAGAGACACTTTGAAACAGTAGGTACTACAAGTTTTGGAGTTTTGTCATAAAAACTCACAATATTGAAGAAGACAGTTTTATTTTTACTCAAAATATGATATTTTATGGCGAAAATTTTAATTGCGAAGTGCCCTGAAATTGGATTTTCAAGTTGTAAGTCTACATTTTTGTGGCAACAACAAAGCAGACACCCAATATGTCTGCCTTGCATGAAAAAAAAGCTTAGCTAAAACTGAATAAACAACAAACTCTGTAGTTGCACTTTTCAGATTCTTAACTCATTCTTCCTTAGTGAATAGATGCTGCAGCATCTATTTATTCAGTGACACAGAAACTCATTATGGACCTTTGGTAAGTTTCCAGTGCTCTTTTTTTCAGCATGGTTAGCAATCAGATTACATATAGTCTGTGGTTTAATTCAGGCAGTTTCAATTTAGACCTATCTCCTCTCCAGAGTATACAATTTGCACCTTCTCTAATTCAATCTGGCTGAACCAGAGTTTCTGTGACTCAGGATGATACTGGGAGTGCAGTAATGCTCTGGTTCATCACTATTTCAGACACCCAGAGGTCCTTATTATTGAATAGCTACCAGCTCCTGCACAATCACAGGTCAATTACCTTTCTGAGACGAGCTATGGTTTTTCTCTAACTGATCCAACAGGCTAAATGTGTGCCCCATTGGTTTAAGGTGGAATACTGCCTCTCTGTGTGAGCAGGTGGGTTTTTTTTTTTTACGCTCGGCTGAGAATAAGAGGAAAGATGTCAGAACTGGCATAGTGACATTCATTTGTTTGCTTTCCCAGTTCTGCCTAAGAACCAAACAAATCTTGTGTTTTCAGCACATTTGTGATCTGCCTCCAAGTCTTTAAGTTGTTATTGATGTGAATGTGAAGTACAGTATTATGTGATTTTGTGAAGTCCAGATTACTAAATTCTAATAACGTCCAAATATAACTATTCTTTCCCTCTCTTTCTGTTGTTTTTTTTTTTTTTTTCCCATCACAGCTTTATGCTATTCCCTGGTTCCTCACGATGTTTACACGTAAGTTGCATTTTGTTGTTGTTCCTAGCAGATAATTGCATTTTTCAGGGCCAATTCTTCAGATGTTTTCTCTAGATGAAAAACATCTAGAGAAATATGAGATCCACTATTATATTTTATATCCACATTTAGATGTGTCCTTATTTCATTGGATTGTAATTAAATAACCTAATGTTCAAATGAACTGCATTTGATTGTCACCTTTCTACCCAACATCAAGATCTTAAACGGAAACTCTCATCCCAGACTGAGCTGTCAAAATAAAAGCAGTAAAATATATTCAATTCGATCATCCGGTTTCATGTTTGTAAACTACTACCTCTTATGTGCTTCTACTGATTCCAGTGAATAGCTCCATGTTTACATCTGTTACACTGAGAAGGTCACGTATGTTGTTTATTTCATGCTCTTATCTTTACACACTTTAAAGCATAACCTTGATCAAACCAACCTATATATATATATTTTACCAGTAAAAGTAACATAAGTAGAACAACTATTTGAACAACTTTCACGTTGAGTTTGGATGCATACGTAGAATCTGGAAATAGTGATTTCCATGAACTGACCCATCAGCCTTGGAATGGTCAGTGCAATTGCCCATATGTTCTCTGTTCTTGGTAGTATAACTCCATTTTAAATTAATCAGACACATGCTCTTACATGTGAGGATGCAGAGTTTAGTTTGTTTCCCTTTTGTCCCAAATCCTCCCACAGAGCCAGTCAGTGCCTAGTATTCAAGGTGTGCTTTTCTGACTGCTAATGTCCTCAGTCCAATATGAAACAAGGTTGGAGGCCCTGCTTCCTTTCACAAACAGACACACTACCTGTCACTCACACCCACCAGTCTATTCAGTTGACTGCTAATGTGTTGGGACCCTCTGAAGCGTTCTTTCAGCACTCAGCCCACTGCACCACTGTGGGATTCTGCCTCCATATAGACGGGAAAACTAAAAAAATAAATAAAAAATCTGAATAGCATAAACAGAAGCACCAAGTCAGGTTCATGTTTATGCATGTCAAGAGAGGAGACATGTTACATTTAGGAGCACAGAAAGTCATATGATTGAAATAATAATTGCAGAGGGACATGGTATCAGGATGTGGTTTTATTTGGCCTGAAAAGAGTTGGCTCATAATGAGAGTTCTTGTTCTAAAGCTCCTGAGCCTGCTGATGTTCTTCCAGTCATTTTTTTTTTTTTTGTAACATCGCCCACCTAAACCTTTTCCCAGCTGCCTCCTACACCAAATATGCTTCCGGGCATTGCTCAGTTTTGCCTTGTAAGCTTGTAGTTTTAATCCGCAGGGACAAATTTATTCCATACTTCTTCACTTACAGGGTAATTGTCCACCTCTGTAATTGTTTATATAGTGCAGGAACAACTAAATCTCATTAAAAAAAAAAATAAAAAAATAAAAAAAATCCAGACACTGATATGGTATTTGTGACACATTTCCCCTGTTGTATTTGTTTTTCCACCTGGCATGCAGACGTGTTTCCTCTGCACAAAATCTTCCACCTGTGGGACACGCTGCTGCTGGGAAGCTCCTCGTTCCCCTTTTGTATTGGCGTTGCCATACTGCAGCAGCTCAGGGACCGTCTATTGGCTAATGGCTTTAATGAATGCATCCTGCTCTTCTCTGACCTGCCAGGTAAGGATGTTAGCCAGTACTTTGCTCTGGTTATAAACATCGCTTTACTGTTTCTCTCTTTTCAGTTCCATTTCATAATTTTAGTATAACAAAAATACTGACCGACGGTAACCAATATCCTCACGGGGTTCCTACACAGTCTGCAAAAGTACAAAATCTGGTTGATTTGGCTAATAAGAGTGTGGGAAATCCTCCATCCATTCACCAACCCATTCATTTTGTTGAAATTTACAGCCTCATTGCTGTATTGCCATAAATTAGTTTTCCAGCTTTGCATTACTTTTTAAACTTTAGATTAAGAAGGATTGAGCTCTCTGGAAAATTGAGTGGGGAACAGTATCGACATTTCACCTGAATTATATGTGTGAACCCATATATTTCATACTCTTGGCACATTTGGGTGTAGAGTAATCTCTTAATTTTACTTACAGATGGTAATAATGTTTTGGAGCAACCCAACCAGAATCTTGACTCGAATATAATCTAATATGATTGAACGACCCTGTCTTTCAAATTGTCTTAATGTCTTCAGGTAGTTGTCTGTTTTCCTGGAAATGCTTTGCTTGAATGAAAATATTTTTTTCATATATATCAGGGGTTTGAATAATAATGGGCTTAATTGCTGTATGCCACTCTGGTTGGAATTATTTACATTCTTAAAATTAATGTTTTATGCAGTTCAAAAGAAATTCTGCCAAATGCTGAGGAAATGCATGCAAACCTCTGAATTTGAAAGCATTTAGAAGAATTCTGATGTAATGTAGACATCTGCTAAACCCAAAATTCTTACTGACCCAAAACAAGAGAAGTTTGTTCTGACTTAACTTCAAACAGATGCGTCTCTATGCAGTCGCTCTGTGTAAACTTCCAGTTTCAGCTGGGGATCGAAAGAGGTTCCCACAAGTGTTGGAACACAAAAAAAGACTGGCCAAAAAGGTTTTGTTTATTCGGTAACTTAAACTAATAAAACAAGCTTCCTCTGGGATAATGTTCATTAACAGGAAAACAGACTGATTATGAATAAAATGTGCTCTTAAGGAAAAATATCACTGGATATCTCAAGATATGGTTCGGATTATGTTCTGCTGTGGGGCTGATTCACTGGCTCTGGTGATGGATGCATTTAATTTAACGAAAGGTGAAGTCAAAAGATTGCTAATTCTATTTACAGCATTTTCCATTACCTTGTATGAGTAATAAAAAACAAAAAGCTTAAGGTGAAGGTCTGATGTTTTCAAGTCGTGCAAAAACACAAAGTACAGATACTGCAATACAGAGTGATGCTACAGGAGCAGAGGAGGAAACTTAAACCGCATCGTAAAGAGCCCTGTTGACCCAAGTTAGAGTGAACATTTTTAGAGGTGACTGGAATAGACAATAAGCATACTTCAAATAAAAGATTAGCAGAAACTGAAGAAAGCTTTCTAGTGGCAATTAAAAATGTTTAGAGGCTTTCTATAGCCAAAATACAGTTTTGTGTTTCTTGATTTGTCTACTTTTTAAAACCTATTTACCAAATTGAAGCTTCAGTTTGAGCATAATAAACTGAACTGAGTAGAATATGTTCAACTTGTAGAAAAGGTTGTTTCCTATTGAGATGTCTTGTTGCACCTCTTGTGCTTCCATTTGACTTAATTTGTAAACACCACACTGACCCAAAAGTCGTCTTCCCTCAGAAACCAGTGCAAAACCAAAGAAAGGTACAACAAGAACTAGTGTTAGCTCCTCAACCTACGCAAAAACGCAAAGTTTGACAGTTTTCTAGTTGTACTGTTACTTATGATTATCTATTTATTTTCTAGTTTGCTGTCATTGTAAAGATTTTATTTGTTTTGAAAGATGTCGTCTTTCCCCCTCCCCCCTTACTTTTAGTGTTTAGTGTCTTCTATAAACGTCTTGAGATGCTCAGTGTACACTTCATGCTGAGTGATTGCTCCACCTACTTCCTTAAAAAGCTGTGTTGCTTAGTGTAAAAAACCTGAGCATCTTTTGGGATGAAATAAGTATACAGGAAAAATGTTGCTCAGAAGTGATGCAGAAATGCTGCAAGACAAGCTTCCCCTAGTGTCCACTTTTAGTGTTGCCAAAAGTTCAGTGTTTTTCTGTCAATCTTCAACATATGTGTGGGCCAGAAGGGAGAAGGAGTCCAGGTTTTCCTTATACAGGTAAAATATGTTGGCCTGAAGCTGCAGTCAGCTTCTCTAGTGTTATTCTAAAGTGGCTGGCTCCTTCTGCCAACTGTTTTTTTTTTTTTTTTTTTTTTTTTTGGTAAATTATTGCCAGCTAACTATACCCGGATTGTTATAGCATGGTATTTTGAACTCCTCTTACACTATATTAGGAACTGATTCTGGAGTGGAAAGACTGTTTATCTAAGCCTCCAGTAAGGTTCTGGTCTGGTTTATGTTGGCAATTTTTTATACAACCTGTGACAAGCAAGGCCTGTTAAGCCTGGTGCCACCCACTTAAGCAAAATGTTTATAATCTCTAAAACAGTGAAGACGTAAGAACTTATTTTTAATACCTAAATAAGCTATGTTGGTACTGTCTGTTTTCTTAACCACAGACAATGTCCCAGACTTAGACGGAAAATATTTTTTATATGTTAAAAGTTTTGGGATATATTTTATTTCAATACAAATAGGTTTAAGCACTGTGCTAAACCTATTTGGAGATCTTTGAATAAAGATCTCCAGTCTTTATTCTGCAAGTGTTGCCATAATCAAAAAGCACAATGTTCATAGAAAAAATAGAATAGTGTGTTGGGAAAACTATTGTGCAAAAGGAAGATGATGACTTGGACAGCAAGTGCACAGCCAGCATTGATTAAAAACCAAACATCCTTTTTGTTTTTATTGAAAAGTGAAATTAACAATATGGTCTTTTTTCCAGTGGCACCTCACAAATTAATGCCCTTCTCAATATTCAGTAGGACAATATTTACTCGCAGTTCTGTTCATGTTTCCAGTGCTATTTTGTCTTTGGTGATTGACCTTTAAAGTCTGAAGGCTTCCTTGCTGTGTCACCTTGATCTTTGGCTTCCTTCACAGGTTCACTATAACATTCGAAGTGGTGCTGTGGCTGAGTCACTCTGAAACATTAATATCTTTCTAAGTCTGCCGAGGGCATAAATCATGCACTTTTGGCAATATGTTTCAAATATTTTTGCTCAGGTCTCTGAATGTGAAGGCAACCTTTGTCAAACGACGGCAATAAAATTTTACTTCATGTTTATACAAAGTCACGCGCATGCACATTTACATATACGCGGCTAGTGAATTATGCTTCATATCCTGTGATTTGTGGCCTGCACCTGTTCATTTCTGCCATTAGGCGTGGAAAATTGATGTCCTCATTGAGCTGAAGCTTCCATTCATTTTTTTTTACCGAGCCGGCACCACATGCATCACATTCACAAGTACAGGGGCCTCGTGTGTGGAGGCAGAACAACACAGCCTGCTGCTGGTTTTGGATTATAAAACAGGTCAAATAGAAGTTGTCTAGCTCACTGTGTGGCACAGATTGAAGCAGAAATACCAGAAATTGTTTTTTTGCCCACATTTTTTGTTGCTTTTTATTATGAAGGGCTATACCTGGTTGTTCAATATTTTATTTTTTTTTCCCCAAATTTAAAATAGCATCAAACAGCATCTCCCTCAGTGAGCACACCCCATTATATTTCTGTAAATATTTCATTAATTCTTTTTTTTGGGCCAACACTTAAGATGTGACACTTTTATGCAATTTAAAGTAGTCGGTGTACAGCTTGTTTATTAATGTAAGTTTCTAATCCCTTCAAAATAGTTAAGCACATATCCATTGATGTCTTAACCACTGGCAACTAAATGAAACTATTAAGTTAAATTAAAATGTCCAAATTGTGACCAATTAGCTATTTTCTCTCATAATATGCAACCCATTAGTGCTACAAGGTTTCTGGTGTGAATGGGGAGCAGGTGTGTTGTTGGTATCGGTCACACAACTTATACTGGTCACTGGAAGTTCAACACAAGAACTCTGTGGATATGTAAAAGAATAAAGATGACCCAGGCTATAAAAAGACTGCCAACAGTGTGAAACTGATCTGCAGCACAGTGGCCAAGACTGAAAGAGTTAAAGTTTTAGACACATTCCTTCTGCAACACACCTGAATCAGATAAGTGTCTTGCGAAAAGGCCTCTACCAATCTGAATGACTCCTGGGGAGGAAATTCAGCCACTTGACCTAAGTACATGCATTCAAGTATGTTGGAGAATGGATACATCTAAAAGCAGAACGGTAGCTCTCGTAGACAGGACTTGGGCACCGCTAGTGTAATTTATGAAAAAAGTTCAGTTTGTCTTTCAGTTTTATACAAGATTCTCAATCTGTGTTAAATCAGTGCAGGGATAAAGTTCCCGTTCAGTCCTCTCTATTCCAGTTTGCAGCTGTCAGATCTGTTTCAGGATAGTGATTCCTAAAGGATTCCTCACATCAGGATTCGTACACTTAACCCTCCCGCTTGGGACAACTGGAGCAGTAAATGAAGTCAGTGATAGTAATTCCCACTGACAAGTCCATTACACATGGAACCCAGTTCAATAGTTACATATTCCAATCAGGACAAGACACCTGGATTAAAAATTAGCGTTGAATGTTTCATTCTCTACATTTCCTGCAATCGTAAAATTAATGTTTGCAGTCTCTAAACTACTATAAGATTTAGGAATGCATGTATGTTTCTACTGCACATTTCTGTGTCTAGATTACATACCTGACTTTTAAACATTGAAGCATTAGTATGAGACCCTCCTCCTGGCTCTGATTGGTTGTTTCAAGTTAGCACTGGGAGAAGGCGGCGAAGCTCAATTTTGTTTTTTTCACAAATAAACTGTCTTTTGCCATAATGTCACCACATAGTAACAGGTTAAACAAATATGCAACAAAAATGTTTTAGATACTGCAGCTTGAAATATTTTAAACAAGTATACGAGTTTTTCTTCATGGAGAAGTTTTATGAGCAGCGCGCGGCTGTGAAGTTTTGCTTTCTGCTCGGGGGGGAAAAAAGCATCGGAAACCGTTCAAATGTTGAAGACCGCTTACAAGGATGACGCTATGTGTCAAGCTCAAGTTTACTCGTGGTTCACCCGCTTTAAAAATGGTGAAATGTCAATTGATGATAAACCGCTTTTTTCCCCCCCGAGCAGGAAGCAAAACTTCACAGCCGCGCGCTGCTCATAAAACTTCTCCATGAAGAAAAACGACGGCTGGACAAAACAGCTCCTCCAAGAAAATTCACTGCGGGTAGACGAAACCTTCCACATCAACGCCGCTTGGCACACTGATTGAGAAGGCGTGGTTGAACAAATAACTAGCTGCAGAATCATGTACTACGAAAACTGCGTATGCAGCAGCGTCATTCTGGAAACTTTTGGGTGCCCCCTCGTATAGCGGTGCCACTTAAAGTTTTTAGCAAGCCAGACATTTCAAGTCGACAATCGATGGCAATTGATCTCCCCTTTTGATACCCTTTCCACGTAGGGCATCAGTGTAATCTGCGGAGTTCTCTTGTGTTTATGCACTTCACCGATTCACAGTGGACAAGAGCGACTCTCTAGCCGACATGAACCTTGTGTGTACAGATAATGCACTGGCATTATTCGTGGGACATTAGTGTTTGGTTCAATGAGACACAAGCACAGAGCTGATGATCTCCAGCTATTGATTGACAGCTCTTAGAAATCAGCCAGGGGTTGCAGAAATTGTGTACAAACACAACATTCAGTTCAAAGTGACAGTATATATTGCTTGAATCTAATAATAAACCCATCTGTCTTTGAAGACGTATAACATATAATCGTATGGCAACGCTGTTCATGTGACAAATATGACTAGCATGTTTAACTCACCCTATGAAATGAAATGAAATGAAATGAAATGAAATGAAAT
>NW_015113094.1:93443-98484 GCF_001443285.1 Poecilia latipinna | reverse complement strand
AGCTACATTTGACACCCTACACGTGTCAAATGTAGCTCAACTAGAGCAACAGACAGATTGAGTAAAATGGTTCTGTTTATGTATTCTAAAGAAATTGAAGTGCATAAGAAGCTGTTTGTCTTGCAGCACGTTGGCACTCTGCCTGGGAGCTTCCAGCACTAAGCCGAACAGCTACTTTATGTTTTTTTAAAGGGTTCACATTGGATTTGATCACCACTCATTTAAAATTGAACATAATGTGTCTGTTCAGACCTGAACTGGATAATGCTTTATTTGTGAAATCACAAGAATATAACATTTTCAAGTATTTTTGTTTGACATTAGGCCACAAAAGAATTGGACAAGTATGAAAACTGCTGTATTTAGATTAGTCTCTACTGGACTGACTTATTGTAAACTGACTAGTATTTCAGTTCACATAAAATAATAATAAAACTGTGATAAGTGAAACATTTATTGTATTTGAAAGAAAACAAAACCAGGTTTTTGTTTTTCAGAAAAAAAGTTAGAATTGTGAATATTATTTTCCTGCTTTTTCCAATGTCACTCTTAGTTAAGTAATCCAGCTTTTCAGAAGTTTATTGCAACCAGCCACATCTCACACTTCTATATGCCACTATATATGTTATTTACTCCATTATTTTACTCTGACAAATTGGTTGTTAAGCAGATTGGCTGTGTTAGAATGCCCAGCTGAGCCGAGAGATTGTTAAAGCAATCAATCTCCTCCTCCTCATTTCTGCCTCTTTTAGCAGAAGGAGTGATTGCAGGCAGCATTCATGGCCCTAGGGAGGGAAAATGTGTTTCGCTGAACTACTGCTAGCCTGTCGGTGTGGAATATCAGACTCTCGGTGTGTTTTTCACCGAAATGGACCTTGTAACTGAGTGTGTCAGGTCCTATCCCCAGAGAGCTGACAACCTCCTTACCTTGACACTGTGATGGAGCGGGGGGAGGCCATGATAAATCTTCTATATAACTTCTCCACAGCCTGGCCCAGGTGCAGGTCACACCAAGAAGAGCTCATTAGCCAGACCTGCTTACTGGCCTCGAAGAAGCAGACAGAATGAAAGAGGCTGTCTGCGTGAAGGACTGTGAGGGTACAGCATTCCTAATTTACCCAAATCCTCGGCTAATCCAACAAGTCCCAGATCCATAATCCTCTCTGTTCTCACAACGAGAACCAGGCTACATTGAAATTCAACAACAAAAAAAAGTTGCTTTTTGATGAAAGAGTATTTATAACCTATTATACTAAACTCAAGGGAGCAACGCCTGCTTAAATAAGGCAGTTATTACCGCAAAGGCCGCTGGCAGTGCTAAATGAATGCTTGGGTTGCTAATGAAGGCAAACTGCCAAGGTCAAACTATATGCTGCTGCAATTTAATGCAACCTCCCACGCTCAAGGTTCCTATGGTGTCTGGAAAAGCATGGGAATTTCTTTCTTTTTGTCTGTTGAAAAATAAGACAAAAAGCTCTACAGTGCCGTACATTTATGTTTATTTTTTCCTTTCACATTGTTTGTACAGAAATTGACATTGAGCGCTGTGTTCGCGAATCCATCAACCTCTTCTGCTGGACTCCCAAGAGCGCTACCTACCGACAGTATGCTCAGCCAATGAAAGCTGCCGGTGAAGGCATCTTTGGGAAAACGGCAACTTATTTCTCGTCTGACTACCAAGACATGCCCAAGACGGACCTGGTTAGTCTCACACACACAATTATCCATATATTTACATAAAAAAAAAATAAGGTGGAGGCAATTTGTAGTTGCTTTTTGCTTTATAATTTTCCAAATTAATTAAGTGAGAGAGAGTAGAGGTTGGGTAAATCTTATAATAGAGACTGGAGACTGTCAGAGGATGGGTTTTCTCCCACGCATACACAGATGTTATTTTTCTCCGGGTACTCCGGTTTCCTCCCACAGTCCAAAAACATGACTGTCAGGTTAATTGGCCTCTCCAAATTGTCCCTAGGTGTGTGTGTATGTGTGTGTGTGTGTGCATGGTTGTGTGTCCTGTCTGTCTCTGTGTTGTCCTGCAACAGACTGGCGACCTGTCCAGGGTGTACCCCGCCTCTCGGCCGGAACGTTAGCTGATGGAACCATCAAAATCAAAATGCAAATCAAATACTTCACAATATATTATGACATCAATTGTAAAATACTGTTGATTGATTTTTGCATCTGGATGGATGATTCTATCATTCTATACCACATTTTCCAGGGATAATTGATCTGTTTTGTAGTGTAGTTGTGTGAAGTAATTAGTAAGTCAGTCTCATAATGAACATTAGGGCATGATTTCATCTTGGAAACTCACCATCAAGCTAAGATAAAGATCTTCATTACATGGCTGTCTATATAGAATATTTTTACCTCATTAAAGTATTATGAGGTAAAAATATAAAGCAAACAAATAAAATAAAAAAAGATTCATAGGAGTTTAAGTGTATGCTGTCACGTAAACGTTCTTACCTCTACATGTTAGATGCTCTTCGGTTGTTGGACTATCCATCTGTTACCACTTTGACCCTTCCCCAAACATGCGGGCCTGGAGCTTGTCTCTAAATAATTTCTGCCTCCCAAATTGACACTGGATTTTCATAATTGAGTGTTACTGACACCTGTCCAGTGCAGAAAGCTTTCTACCTGACTTATGAAAAAGTCAGGTTGAAAGCTTTCCATTAAAAATGCAGAGGTGAAAATTTTTAATGTTTTGAAACCATAGTTTTTTTGTTTTTGGTTTTGTTTTGTTTTTTCAAGACCATAGCTTACCTTGAGACTGGTACCTGGACCATGTATTATAAATGCAATTACACTGAATAAACAAGTGCTGACCATAATATCAACCCTGAGAGTAATGCTAAACTAACGGTACTAAAAGTTAAAATGTGAAAGTGCAAGGGTTTTTAATTTGTAATATGATTACCTTCCCATTTCCATTCTATTTAAAATTATTAGCATCAAACTGCAAATGTATTCTTCATTTCTCCTCCAGTGCCATCCATTCAGACCTGGGCATTAGAGATGTAATAGGTGCTGACAGTTTTATAATAAGCTCATTAAAAGTGTATTATCTCCATCTGAGCTACTTGTCTCTCTTGCAGCCGGAGACTTTATGTGTAACTGAAAATCTGTTAGATTTGAGTCTCTGACCAGATAATTCCCAAAGTGTAGATAAAGCTCAATGCCGTGTAAATTATATACTTCGCACTCTAACAGAGCTTACCTGCAGATGTTATTTTAACAGGTTTTATTTTCTAAGAGTTATCTTCACAAAGATTATTTCTGTTGAGCTTTAAAAAGTAATTAACAAGCGCCTTATGTCTGATAATGAAATGAAACACAAATAGTCCTAAATGCAGTACTTTTCAATGTAAAGACATGTATTATGTACAGTCCCCTCCAGAAGTATTGGAACATCAAGGCAAATTCCTTTGCTTTGTTGTGAAGACATTTGGGTTTAACGTCAAAAGATGAGCAGGAGAGAAGAGTTCAGAATGTCAGCTTTTATTTCCTGATATTTACATGCATCTGTGTTGAACAACTTGGGACACAAATAAGAACTTGACTGGCCAACACAGAGTCCGGACCTCAACCCAACAGAAGACATTTGGGATATTCCTGTACAGTTTATTCCAAATGTGCTACTTTACGCCATATTTATATCACAAATAACTGCCTAGACTGCAATAAATGTGGGTTAGGTAGTTTAGTGCCATGCACACTGACACTCTGTTCTTGTGCTGTGTTTGGTGACACTAAAATATTTTAGAAGAAAATGAGGTGGTATGGTGGTTTAAAATGTTCAAATTCAAAACAGCAGACGTTAGTTGAAAGTAACTTTATTAATGCAACCTTGTTTAGATGGAAATGACAAATATAATTTTATTCCAGCAACTAGCTAGACTGCTCATCATCTGGAGTCCTTGTTTGCTGTGCAACCAAAACACAAAGACACTGTTCTATTATGAATTTATTTATTCATCACAAGTTGCAACATTCACCAGTATTTTCTAAATATTATGCAGGTCTAATTTGGGATAAATTAAAGGAGAGGCTGAAAGCCAGGCCTTCCTGTCCAGCCTCAGTATCAGACATCAGCAATGTGCTACTGGATGAAAGGTTAAAAATTCGCATAAACATTCCCAAACCTTAGAGAAAACCCTCCCAGAAGAGTAAAAGCTGTGATCGCTGCAAAGGGTGGTTAGAGATCATATTGAACGGTTTAGATTAAAAGTGGAATAATACTTAAGTTCACATTTGTGTGAAGGCAGACAAGCAGATACGTTTTTGGCAAGATGGAGTGTATTCATACACACAAAGGAATAAACGGATCATTTACTGGGCTCCCAGATGATTGCTGTGCTCTCTCCTTCAGCCGAGGCTTATTTTTATGATCTTCAGTATTGATCCATTGTTGCGTTTGTGTGCTTCTCACCTCTCTCCTTAAAACATCCAGTCAACAGCGTATTGTGTCAGTCTAAAAGTCCCAGAGGCCTGAGTAAAAACACACATGACTTGGGAAAAACAGAGAGCACAAGATGTGGTTCGTTCTTCAGGCCCCTGAAATAGGAGAGAGGTGATGTAATCCTTAAGGCAAGAAATGACTACATTCTTAGAAAGCTTAAAAGCAAATTGAACACGCATATAAATAGACATGTGGTCAAAACGATTTCAAAAGCTAAAAATGCTTCCATGATGTTCAGGGTATTAAATTTAAATTTAAATGTATGGTATTTATCCCAAGATCTATACTTCTATAAATGCTTCACAATAATGAAGAAAAACACATACTGTTTTTTTTTTTTTTTTTTTTAAACTTTTCTACTTTAGATAAAATAACCTGTTAAATATTGCAGTTATGGGAATGTAATTGCGAATAATCATAAATAGTTAATTTAGTTTTGACAACCTGTACACTGACCTAAAGGAAAATATACACCCTTCAATCTTAGTTGTAAGTTTCATGTTTGTATTGCACAGATTATATTATTATTATTATTATTATTATTATTATTATTATATAATCAAGACATTT
>NW_015113094.1:62967-89696 GCF_001443285.1 Poecilia latipinna | reverse complement strand
ACAGTGTTTTCTTTCTTTGAACATTGTTTAGTTTTGGAGGTGCACACACAGACTCAAACTCTTGCAGAAGATTTGTGTCTGGTTTAGACTCATCACTGTCTGGTCAGTGAAATGCCACAGTTCCTGTCAGCCATCCTGGACTCTCATCTCATGACTGTTCATTTCTGCTCTGCTGTTTTCTATTTTGCCTTGTAGAAAGCTTCTGCAATCCTTCTGTCACAGCCTACAGAATTTGATCTCGGACTACTCGACATTTATGGCACAGAATAAATAAATGTGATTTATTTCGCCTTTGCAAAGAACGAGGGAAAATATATTTCTTTTCAAAACAGAAATTGAAAGTTGCAGAGCTGTTTGTTTGGAAGCAAAACTTGCAAATATTCCGGTTAAGATAGTTTTCTCTTAAATCCACATCCGCATTTTTAGGAAGCGTCGAGAGATGCATTTGATTATTCAGAAAATATGCTTGAAAAGAAAGTTAAGTAAATCAGAACCGATCTTAACCTGTTGGCTGTAATCCGACTTAACCCTCCTTGTTCTTGTGTCAAAAAAAGTTTTTACAATACAATGAAAGCTTTGTGATTTTTATTTTTTGCTTTACTCAGGAAACGGACGTATTGTTTTTACATGCTACCTTTTAGGGAGGAATGATTTTCAGCCCGTTTGGGTGGTACAACCCTTGGCGACCACTGCAGAGCAGAGCAGAGCTCTGGGTCCTGCAGCCGTGCCTCTGGCTGCCTGCCTGCTGCATTGAATCTGTCTGGCAG
Source organism: Poecilia latipinna (assembly GCF_001443285.1). Lineage (NCBI taxonomy): Eukaryota > Metazoa > Chordata > Actinopteri > Cyprinodontiformes > Poeciliidae > Poecilia > Poecilia latipinna. Next base: position 88,929 of record NW_015113094.1, on the reverse strand, counting down.
CTCACGAGCAAACCCACCACAGGATTATGTTCTGGCCACGGCTGCTGCTCATCTGTCAGTATTACAGAGGGGAATTATTTAACCCTTTCAGTCCTGATGCATCATTTATATGGTTCTTCCTTTCAGGCTGACGGCAGAGTTTTACCACTAGATGCATTATATAAGCATTGTGATGTTACACATTTGAAGAGGCACATTTTGCTTTCAAATCATCAGCTCAAGGGTGTTATAAATTTAATTTCTTTGTAATGTTTATTTATGTTGGAGAATGAGAGTGGGTTTTGTGTGGGGCTATAGTTAAAAAAAAAATCGTACATCTGAAAGGATAAACATGGGAGTCATTAAGATGTAATTGTCTGCTTATTGGTTATTTAATGACGATAATCAAGCTGGTAGGTTTCACTTCCTCTCTAAATGATTAGCTTTTCGTCATAACAGCGTTCAGAAAGTCTGTCCTGCTTCATCTCTTTTCCTCTGACCTCCTCTCCTGCAGTCCCGAGAGCCCCTGGCGCTGTGTGACCTGAAAGCTGAGGTGTCTCCCCGAATCTCGGCTGAGGATCTGATTGACCTGTGTGAACTCTCTCTTGCCGGACCAACCAAAAGGAGTAAAAGTGGCAAGCCAAAAATTGTTGCCGTCGACATCCGCAATGTGGAAGAGTATCCTTAATAAATATCATTCCGGACTTGTCTTGTTTCTAAGCTGTTGTTTATGCGCTTAACGATGCTGAAACTACTACATAAATTCCTACATAAAAGTGGATGGCTGATACAGTGGTGGGTTTTACTATATTGAAAGGCGTGACCCAGTGAAGGTTGCGGAGATACAAGGACAAACAGTCTGGCAACAACAGCGCTGAGCCCCTCATTTCCTGCTACATCATTAAGCTTCTCTTCACAGAAACAGCCAGTTAAATCTGTCATCTGAAACCGAAGTCTCCAGCACGGTCACACTACGATCGTTTGTGGTGATGTGGGGGTCATTGCTGCTTACCATTAACGTTGGCTACTGGGATTCTGGTTTGAGAATGATGTTTCTATTTTTTTGTAGGATAACTGCTGTTACCAATCCAATCTGATAACAATGTATTTCTCAACAGTTTACATGTTCAGACACTGAAGCAATTTTTGTAAATATTTACTCTTTTTCTGCTTTTATGTTTTCAGCAAGACATTTTTCTCAGCCGTCTAACAAATATATGCTGTCCAACTTCGTCACGGTATATTGCAGTATTTTCTGAAGGTTGAGTGTTTACTTATGCGATGAACTGCATAATTACACTGTTACCTCTGTTAATGTTACCTTACATCTCTTTTTCTGATAACCTGTCTGAAACCTCTTTCCTAAAACCAGACTGGCTCACTGAAACATTTGTTCAAACAAATGTGACTTAAAAGCCTATTATTTACATAAAAAAATGCATGCAAATGTTCTTCTTTTCGTCTTACGTATGTTACTTTTTGATATGCTTAGGTTTCTTGGTAGAGTTACAAACACACAAAGATCACCGACTAAAATGGCTCCGTGTCTGGGAAAGGGAAGTGGAAAGAAATTTAGGAGGGATGAGCTTTTTTAGTTTCCCGTCCAAATACTGTAACATGCAGTAAGCCCAGCACAAAGCTGCCCAACCAAATACTGCAGTCTGGGAGAGGGGATAGCATAAAGTAGGAAGATTAACCAGGGGACTCCAGCATTGTTTTGGCTTTTGAATGCTGTATCTTTCCTCTTTCATGTAGTGTTGGTGTCTGCATTCCCTTTAACAAAAATGATTATCCTTTTCATTCTTTTCTAAATAAAGCATTCTTCATGCTGCTAAAGAACATTTGCAGCTCACAATATTCAAAGACCTGTATTGTGGGAAAGATAAACAAAGTTCACCACAGTTGTGGGCTTTGCTTCAGACGGATTAGCACACCTGCCAAACTTTGCACTCCTTAACTCTACTGTCTCCAGCTTTGGGAGAGGACACGTTTCAGGAAGCATCAACATTCCCTTTAACAGCGTCTTCGGGCCTGATGGTGAGCTTGTGCAGTGTCCTGCTTCAGGAGTCCTCCAGAACTACAGAGGGCGTGTGATTGTGATCGTCAGCCATGCTGTAAAGAGTGCTGCTTTGGTGAGCTAGCTGAGCTACACCTACATCAATATGCCACGCGCTACAATAAAAACTTTATGTATTTGTAGTAATGTTTGACTGTTAATGTTCACCAGTCTCTTATGCAGAAATGGTGTTTGAATGCACCTCCTGTGAGAACATGAATAAAGTTGTGTTATTGCTTATATGTAAAATATTTTAATATTTTTAATAAGTGCTATAAACAAGCATTCTATACAGGATTTTTAAAAAAATATTTGACACAGTATGCATTTAAGTAGAAAATACCGCAGTGATTCATTAATTTATTTACAGAACCTTCTAATTTAATGCAAAGCTTTAATCAGAATTTCTAGGTATATGTGTATCATTAGCATGTTGCTCTTTGTTGCTTTTTTGTATATGTTAATGTTGAACATGACAGTGTTTGTAGAGGAGTATGGTTTAAGGTACAAACGAGGCACACACAAACAGTGTCAGTAAGACCACAGAAAAAAATAGCAAAGTTCTGAATTACAACAAATGAACATTAAAATATCACTGGACTACATACATCCGAAATACATACAGAATATTTTGTGTGCAGACATTATCTTTCTTTTACGTCTATCTAAATCTGCCTCAGTTACAACAGAAACCCATTGTAAGGTGAGTTGTGGTCATCAATTCTGTTTTACATGTCAGTAAAGATGTTACTGCTCCAGAAATGACCTTGCAAATATTTTTCTTCTTCCCAGTTTGCTGCCCATCTGGTCAAGGTGAATTTTTCTCGTGTTTGTATTCTGGATGGAGGGATCAGCAAACTGAAGCCCACAGGACTCCTCACTGTCCCATCACCTCAGATCTGACCTTATCATCCACCTTCGGATTAAAAGAATAAACGGGAGGACTGAAAAACAAATAGGCTTCTAGATGAAATTAAAATAAAAGTGTTAGTAAACAGATGTTATCATGCTACGGTGTTATAAAACATCAGTTTGATTAAAATGTTAACTGGATTGTTGATTATTGTTTGTTTAATGTTGTTTTGTGATCAGTAAATGTTTGTGTATGACTTTCATTTAAATTAAGAATCTATAAATGAATTCATGGATGATTTTTTTAAAATATATAATATCTGTTGATGTTTCTCATATGTATGTTGTTGAATGTGATGATCAACAACATCAGATTGGTGACTGACTTAGTCAGTCACCAATTGTGCAAGTTCTCCCTCTTAAAAAGATGAGAGAGGCCTGTAATTGACATCATGGTAGACCTCAACTATGAGAGACAAAATGAGAAAAAGAAAAATTCAGAAAATCACATTGTCTGATTTTTAAAGAATTTATTTGCAAATAAGGGTGGAAAATAAGTATTTGGTCACCTACAAACGAGCAAGATTTTTGACTGTCGCAGATCTGTAACTTCTTTAAAAGGCTCCTCTGTCCTCCACTCATTACCTGTATTAATGGCACTTATTTGAACTCGTTAACAGTATAAAACGCACCTGCCCACAACCTCAAACAGTCACACTCCAAATTCCACAATGATGAAGACCAAAGAGCTGCCGAGGAAACAAAATTGTAGACCTGCACCAGGCTGGGAAGACTGAATCTGCAATAGGCAAGCAGTTTGGTGAGAAAAAATCTACTGTGGGAGCGATTATCAGAATATAGAAGACCTACAAGACCACTGCTAATCTCCCTCAATCTGGGGCTCCATGCAAGATCTCAGCCTGTGGGGTCAGAATGATCACAAGAATGGTGAGGAAAAATCCCAGAACCACAAGGGGGAACCTAGTAAATGACCTGCAGAAAGCTGGGATCAACATTACCAAGGCTACCGTCAGCAACACGCTACGCCACCAGGGACTCGGATCTTGCAGTGCCAGACGTGTCCCCCTGCTTTTTTTTTTTAGCCTTAAATTTGTATAAAATACCAGCAGTGGCATTTCAAGTTGTTTTATTTATTAAATTACAGTGAAAGGTTTTAATATAAAGAAAACCGTACAAGTTATTCAAAAGTATGATGACCATATTGTCTTGCATCAGATGTTTTGTGCACACAGTATCCAATAAAAAGATAATAAATCTAAAACATGACTGGTACTTTGTGTCATTCAGTTGTGAAATCAAATATAATTTTTCATGGAAAAATTGAAAAATATATAAAGTCTTGATTAGTTTATTTAGTGTCTAGTTGTAAAACTTCTGTTGCTTCTTTAACATGTTTTGTCAAAAATGTTAATAGCCATTGTGGAAGGACCAAAGCACCTGTTGTGGCTCCTGAGCTGCAGGTTGCAGACTTCTGGTCTATAGAGTTGGCCTGATCTAAACTCTGCCATCGCTCCGCTGCTCATCAGTTTATGCAAGAAATTAGTCGAGGAGAAAATTGTCATCAAATGTTTTCCATTCGTATCGTCAAAATTCACCAGAATTAATCTTTTAAGGGGCTATTTTTTTCTGAAATTTCCTCTCCCTCTTTCAAAATGGATGACAAGGATTAAATACCAGAAAAAAAAAAAAAAAAACTTTTGTACAACTGTGACCAGGAGCCCACAAAACTATAAATTGTCATAGGCTAAAAGAGTTACTATTTTTTATGTTATATTTTATGTCACATGTTAAAGGTGTGTTGCAACATCCCTCAGCTTATACCCTCTTCCCAGGGATGGAAGAAAAGTTCAGGGTCAAGATTTTTTTCACTATCAACCCTAAAAATGTGCAACAGCAATGCTTTTTACATTTACTCCTACAAAGATTTTTATATGCCAACAAAACTGTAAAGGGGCATAATTTTTGAAATATGCTATAAAAGTTCTTCAGGTCATGAAAATGTCACCAGATTATTTTGAAAAAAAGCTGGTAGTTATCCATCATTAATTTCCCTGTTTTTTTAAACAGTTCTGTGGAAACAGCTGCACAATAACAGATGTTATTTTGTGGCATCACCTTGATTAAGAATAGTGTAATTAAATGTTAGATTGACCACATTATTTTATTTTATTATTCTATGTTGGGGCATGTTGTTTTCCGTTAATGCTGCACCTGCTTTTAAAGTTGTTTGTCTAACAGAAACTCCCACCAGTTTATTTCAGTTGCACAACACAAGCAGAGGTGTTGACTTGTTTTTCGTAGTCTTTGACGAATTTCTGTGGAACGATGGCATTACCTAAGAGCTTCTAGCATAATTTTTGAAATATGCTATAAAAGTTCTTCAGGTCATGAAAATGTCACCAGATTATTTTTGAAAAAAAGCTGGTAGTTATCCATAATTAATTTCCCTGTTTTTTAAAACAGTTCTGTGGAAACAGTTGCACAAAAACAGATGTGTCACCACTTGTTTGATAATGTACCCCTTCCGTGTTACATGAAAAATGTATAAAAAGGCAATAACCTGTTCCAAGAGTTGATTTCATCAGTGGTTTATTTATTTAGCTTTAGTTTTTGAGACTTAGATTAATGTTATGAAACTACGACTAAAATTAAACAGATGTGAGAATTTTTTTTTAGCTTTAAATTTGTATAAAATACCAGCAGTGGCATTTCAAGTTGTTGTTTTATTTATTAAATTACAGTGAAAACAAACTAAAACAAGTAATGTGGTGAAAAATTGAACATAGAAGAACAACATAGTGACCATAGCTTAAACAATGGTCACTATGTGGTTGACTGTTGATGTTAATTTTCTTTAAAACGTGTTTATTCACCAGTCTCTTATACAGAAATGGTTTTTGAATGCAACTCCTGTGAGAACATGAATAAAGTAGGGTTATTGCTAATACGTAAAATATTTTCATTTTAGACGGAGGATACCTCTTAATGACAAGTGCTATAAACAGGCATTCTAAACAGGATTTTAAAAAATACTTGATACCGTATGTGTTTAAGTAGAAAATACATAAATATTTTCTAAATATTATATGCATTTAAGTTGAAAATAAGAAAATATTATCTAAATATTTTATGTATTTAAGTGGAAAATACATAAATATGTTCCACTTAAATACATACTGACACATGCCTGTTGGAAGTAGGCATGGGTCAGGATGAGATTTTCATAGAATAACCATAAGTTAAATAAAATAGGTTTCATAGTATTTAGATGAAAACTTTTATTAAAAAATATTTAACACGGGGGTGCTTAGTGGCTAAATTGGCAGAACGGGTGCACTTTGGTGCGGAAGCTATAGTTCTCAACACATGTTGATGCATGATGGGTGCATCGCTTCATCTGAATTTTGTCTTATCCAGAGTTCAATCTTTATTCTCCTTTGCAAATTATAACTTTTTTCTCAGTTAACCTCACTGATTAGATGTTTTATGATGACTACACAGCTGTTCAGTTCTAATCCCTTGATGTCCCTTCACATTGTGTGGAAATGTTCTTATTTCCGCTTTTCAATACAACCTTGAGTCCTACTATCCTTTTTCTTTAATTTGATGTCATCAAACATTTAAGTGATCACTGACCATGATCATTCATGGTTTTTTATCCAACCACATTTCTTCCTCAAAGATGACTGTTCCCAACTAGCCTTCCAGTTTTTAATAAAGCATTCAATAATTCTCAATCCAATTTTAGTAGTTTTTGTAATCTCCATTGATGTTTCTCTGCTTGACACAAACAAATGATTCAATTCTTTCTTAAGCTGAACATATTTCCCTTGGCTACACATTACATCTTGGATTAAATAAAATGTTACAAGTTAATATTAGATAATGCTGATTAATCTACCTACGTTGACCTAAAAGCGTATCTCCTGCAGAAGGCTACCCAGTTCAGGGTCCCAAACTTTTGCATGTCATGGCTTCTGTTTAGAAATCCCATTAGCGAGCCAAGAGATGATGCTACAAATACTTAAAGAAAGATTGACTTTTGGAATGCTTTTTCCTCACTTTTATTCACTGTTCAATAATTATTACACTTGTTTAGCAAAAGGATTGTTCCTACAGCCTTTTTCCTGTCAGGAACTTATTTATCTTGCGCTTGCTACACTAGATTCAGGAGAAAACCAGCTTGATGAATTTAACTTGCAGCGAGTCAGAAAGATGAGCATGGTAAGTAACATTTCAATAATTTTATTTAATATTTTATGATTTAAAAAGTTTTTGTTATTGTTAGATTTTTTTCCTCATCTTTTGTCCAGCTTTCTGAGGGTCCCCTAGAGAACGCTAGAGGCTTCCCAAGGGGCCACGGCCCTCAACACAAAGGTACTGACGAATAACAGAAAAATGTGAAAGTTTTCTGTAACAGCAGATGGCAACAAAAGTTGAAGTTTTTTTTATATCTAATATACAAGATGATTGAATTGCTTTTTTTTATCACAGAAAAGAAACAACAGTTTGATTAAATATAGTATAATTAATAACATTGTTTTTTTTTACAGTTTTGTTTTCTTGGCACAAGTAATCTGTACTGAGCATTCAGTTGATGAGGCGTTTTTGCACCATTTGATCTTGGGCCAAGTGTTGAAACGTTATGCTGAGGGTAAACACCAGAAGTATAAGGTTCATCCGTTCTACCTGCTAAGCCTCTTTCAAGTTTGAGACGTAGACTGGAGAATAAACCCTAATTGCAATTTTAGACTTTCGGAAACACTGAATTTTTAAAGCCTTGATACACTTTGTTACCTTTAACCAGTTTATCCATAGGAACATCATGTGGAAACCTAAATGACTAAATAGGACAATAAAAACTTGTCTTTGCAGTGATTTTTAAACTAATGGGCTGTGCAAAATACATATTGGTGGGTGTTGTGCTACTTTTCACATCATGTGTTGTTGCTTGTTGATGCTTCATCTGGTATAAAAGTCGTTTAATGAGAAAGTCCCAACAGTTAGTTTCTGTTACACAACACAATGGCTGTTTATCCGTTATTCACCGCCTTTACTCGGACGAATTTCTGTGGTATTATCCAAGAGTTGAGTGCAACCCCCAGGGAGGTACAGCCAGTAAAGCTGTCATTAAATGAATGCACACAACTCTTCCTTTCTGTTCCTTTTTTTATGTATCAGAAGATTTTACTTATCAGTTGCTGATCTAGTCTTACCTGTCTTTTCTTAAATCAAACATTGTGTACAAAAATAAATACAAATCATGAAGCTGCTACAGAAGCAAAAGAAAAATAGAGCTATAACAAGTTATAATGTAAAAACGTTGTTTTAACAACATAATTTTTATGTTTGCACAATACACTACCATGTTATTATGACATACTTGCATTTGGAAATATAAAATTACTCTAAGGAAAAGATAGATTAATTAATCAAAATATAATATTGTTCTTAAAATATAATATTTATGTTGTTCTACTGTGATATTACATTGTGCAAGTTTAAAAATTATGTCTGTAGAACTGTAAAGATTTTGTGTTATTAAATTACATTTTATCACCGGAACATAATGTGCAGATTAGTGACTCAGGCAGTGTCTTGTTTACAGTCCCAAGTATAGCACAAACCAGGAGAGAGACATAAAGAGACAGCCATAATGCATAATAATCAGTACCCAAAACAGATACTTGGAAATGGACTGAGACTGAACCTAATTTAAACACAGAAATCATAAATCTTGCTAAAAATCCTTCCCACTGATAAATAAATCAACCAGCACATGCACACTTCTTATTTAAAGCTGATTTAATATATTAGAAAAAGGTTTGCAGGTTTTTCCATTACATTTTTTTTGTTTCTCAGCTTAATATCTCGATGTGCTTGGAAGACTTATTTTCAACAAACAAGTTCAACATTTTCCAGTTAAAGCAAATGCATACCAGACAGAATGTGTGTTTAGATCAGTGGTCCCCAAACTACGGCCCGCCTCCACATTTGGTCCGGCCCCCTGAACAATACCAGAGAGCATTCAGATTGTTTTTTTTTTTTTTTTTCATTTACCATATTTTCCAGACTATAAGCCATTTATATGTGGATTTTTCTTCAACCACCAGGGGTCTCTTTAGCAGGAAGTGAACTGAACAGATGCTTAGAACAGATAAACGTGTGGATGTGCCAAAACTTTCTAGAGAAACTCATCCGTGCGTTTATCTTTAGTCACATTGATTACTGCAACAGCGCCTTCACAGGTCTGACTAATAAATCAATCAAACAGCTGCAGCTGATCCAGAACGCTGCTGCTCACGTTCTCACTAAAACCAGGAGGATAGAGCACATAACACCAGTTTTAAAGTCCCTACATTGGCTCCCTGTAGCTCAAAGAATAGACTTTAAAATACTGTTGTTAGTTTATAAATCACTGAACGGTTTAGCACCAAAATACATTAAAGATCTGTTATTGCTGTACCAACCGTCTAGACCCCTCAGATCTTCTGGTTCTGGTCTGCTCTGCATCCCCAGAACCAGAACCAAACGAGGAGAAGCAGCATTCAGCTTCTACGCACCACAAATTTGGAACAAACTTCCAGAAAACTGTAAAACAGCTGAAACACTGGGTGCCTTTAAATCTCAACTTAAAACCCACCTGTTTAGAGTTGCTTATGGCTAAATTAGGGTTAGAGTGCGGGTTTTGATGTCTTCAATGTTTTTAATGTTTTTATCTTTAATTTTATCTTTGTTTTTATCTCTTTATGTAAAGAAGTTTTAAAGGTTTGAGTCCTTGTCAAATGGCGGTTTAACTAAAGTCCTACAGACTCGGACAAATGTCTGTGGTATTATCCAAGAGTATCATCCAAGAGTTCCCAGCTAAGTGCAACCGCCTTGGGGGTACTGATAGTACAGGTGTGGTTAAATGAATGCACGTATTGTGTTATATTAGAAAATGGTTTGCAGGTTTTTCCATTACACTTATTTGTTTGTTTTTCAGCTTAATATCTTGATGTGCTTGGAAGATTTTTTTCAACAAACAAGTTCAACATTTTCCAGTTAAAGCAAGTTCATACCAGACAGAATGTGTGTTTATATCTTACATGGCAGACATATGCAGAGGTATTAATTGGAACTAAAAACTGAAAGCATTGTGCAACTGAGATGCATTTCTCAGCCAAGTTTATTTACTCAGCCAACGGTTACAGGCCAACCATGAGAACCTCAATACCAACATGTCCCTACTCATATGTTGAAACATTTCTGTGGAACTGTGCATTCAGTTAGAGATTGCCCTAGGGAAAAAAAACATATACTTTAGTATAATTCAAACATGCTAGTTGTATAAGTACATTTTAAGTATGCTAGGTATTAAGTGTGCTATGAAGTATACTAAGAGCATGCTTTTACCAATTTTGACATTATAACTTTAAATACACTAAAATATAATTGTTCCACATTACAATTTTAAGAAATATATTAAATAAAACTATACTTTAAGAGAACAAAATATGTATTTGCTCAAGTGTACCAATGAAAAAATATACTTTTAAAGATATTTTGTGGATAGTTGAAAATGCTCAAAAAAATATATTTTTTAATTCACTTAAAGCTTACTTCAAAAGTAAACTATTGAATAAACAGAAATTTCAGTATGTTTCAGATTATGTCTGAGTGTATACTTTAGGCTAATGAGGTATGACTTTTTAAGTGCCTTAATAATCTTTTACTGCTTTTGTTAAAATGGCAAAGAATAATAATAATAAAAAAAACAATCTTTAACTTGCAGTAGTGCAGTGAATGGGAATGTTGTGTCGTTGACCCTCACTGTTCTTTGGAAGGAAAAATGTCAGTTTGTCTGGAGTAATACTGGTATACTGTGACATTGTATTAAAACAATACTCTGTTCCTGGTGTAATATTTTTCACATTCCCTCTAAAGTGTACTTATTTTATTCCACTAATTTTCAAAAGCATATTTTCTGTAAAGTTTTAATATATTGACAATGTGTACAATTCTCTGATAGCATATTTGCAAATGTATCCTTGAAAAATGTGAATATATTGAATATACAATGTAATTTCTTTCAGCCAGAAAGTGTGTTAATTGATCATTTTACATATCTGATATGTTGGCTACAAGATATGTAGCCAACATATCAGGCTACATATCTGGTAGCCTGATATGTTGGCAGTACTGTAGTGTGTATGAAGCATGAAATGTACAGTTATATTCATAATAAGAGCAGTGTGTTTAAAAAGGTGAGTAAACCTCAAAATTCTTCAAATAAATTGTATTTTAATGAACACAAAGTAATTAAATATTACAATATTTTACAGAAAGTCAAGAAATAAAATGTTCAAAAAAATTGCAGTGTTGACCATCTTTCTTTACAAGCTCAAAAATAAACTGCATAAACTAAGAAATGCTGGAAGATTCATCTTTCCTGAGAATCATGAACTAATATTGCATAGCCGCGGTTTCTGATAACTGCTTCGCATCTGTGGTTCATGGAGTCAACCAACTTCTGGCACCGGTCAGCAGCCCAGGACAACTGTACTATTTTCCCCAATTTCCCGTTTTTTTTTTTTTTTTTTTTTGGTTTTGCCTTATGAACAACATTTTTTATGTAAACACACAAGTTTTCTATGGGATCAAAGCCCGGGGATTGTGCTGGCCACTCCATTACTTGAATTCTGTTTGTCTAGAACCATGATTTTACTCACTTGCTGGTGTGTTTGGGGTCATTGCCTTGTTGAAACACCCATTTCAATTGCATTTCCTCTTCTGCATACGTCAACATGACTTCTTCCTGTATTCTGGTGTATTCAAACTGATCCATGATCCTTGATATACGATAAATAGGACCAACGCCATAGCATGAGAAACATCCCCATATCATGATGCTTGAACCACCATGCTTTATTGTCTTCATTGTGTACTGTGGCTCTAACAAACTGTCTGTGGCCCTAAGAATCAAAAAGAACAATTTTACTTCCATCAGTCCACAAAATATTACACCATTTCTCTTTAGGCCTGTCAATATGTTCTTTGGCAAATTGTAGCTGCTTCAGCACGTCTCCTTTTTTAACAATGGGACTTTGCAGGCAGTTTGGCTTCACATAGACATCATCTGAGTGTTGCAGTACTCACATGCAAGCACAGATCTTTAATCCTCCTGGAGCTGATCACTGAGCCTTTGCCATTTTGGTACTTCTCCGAATAGCTGTTTTTCTTTTACTTTCCTGTCTTTGGCTGCCATTTTAAAGCATTGATACCATTTTAACTGAACAGTCTATCATTTTCTGCGCTTCTTTATAGGTTTTCCATTTTCTATACATCCTTCTGGGATTACATCCTTAGTGGGGTTGGGAGGGGTGCTGGTGCCTATCTCCAGCGTTCAGGGGAAGAGGCAGGGTTCACCCTGGACAGGTCGCCAATTTGTCGCAGGGCAACACAGAGACAGACAGGACACACAACCATGCACACACACTCACACCTAGGGAGAACTTAGAGAAACCAATTATCCTGACAGTCATGTTTTTTGGACTGTGGGAGGAAGCCGGAGTACCCGGAGAGAACCCACGCATGCACAGGGAGAACATGCAAACTCCATGGAGAAAGGTCCCGGACTGGGAATCGAACCCAGAACCTTGTTGCTGCAAGGCAACTGCGCCACTGTGCAGCCCTGTAGGTTTTCCCCTCTTTTATTAATTGAATTAATTAAATTAGTAGCATGAACAACAACACAAAAAAATTGGATTTCAGCAAAAATTACAATTGAGTACCAAGAACTGCTGTGTGATCATATAGCTAATGCAAAACACCGAACCTGGGTGTGAACACAGGCATGCCCAGGCCAGGCTCTGGAGTGCAAAAATGGATATGTTTTTTCTTGGAGATGCTGAAGCATACCTAAAACCAAACCAACACAGTTGTCCTAATGTGGCTACATGGAAAGGAAATGTTTCATTGTTAAAACACATTTACAGTGCTTTGTTGCCTTAAACTAATATGCAAGCCAATGTTTAGCAATGTTTGAACATTGTAAGAATGTATTAGAATTAATACAACTTTTTCCTATAGTAATATCTGTGCTGAGTTGGGAGTGGCAAAGTAAAATTTTATTAGCATAGCAAACAACCGTTTTTGTGGGAAGTCCTTTTTCTGCCGTTATTGTGCCCTAGGCTTTTATTGCATAATATTTCTGTGGTAATTCAGGTGAGATAACAGTTTTTTCAGTATTTAGTAACACGAAGCATTCTAAACCGTAAGTATATATAAGGAGATAACAGAGGATTGGCAGTAGAGAGCCAGCAGTTCTTCACCTCTTCAGAGAAGTCTCTTGTAGTCATTAGTAGAGGTAAGATGCATGTTTTTAAATAATTCAAGGTATTATGAGACTGAATTTAATGATAGTAAAAACAAAACTTTATCTGTTATACTATGTTGTTCTGTTTACCATCATGATACTGTAACTGAATGGCTGGACATACAGATTCATCTCCCGATAGTCAATCTGAATGTGTCAATGACTTTTCTTTCAGTTGTCAGAATTGATTCACTGTAGAGTGAAAATGGTGACCTATGAAATAACTGTGGAACATTCCACGGAATCGGAGAGCTGCACTCTGCCGCATGTGGACTTGAAGTTGGTGGGAGAAAAAGGAATGACCAAATCAGCTCCACTGTCTGAAAATGATAACTACAAAGAATTGGTATGCCTTGTTAAAAACTTGAATCTTGATGTTGCAGCTATGAGAAAATGCATTTTATTTGTTCTGGTGTCATCTTATTAACTTTCATTTTCTTAGGTGTCAAAATGTACTATAGATTGTGATGACCCCATTGGAAAACTGTTGCGAATAGAGATTAAGAAGAGGCCTTTATATGTGGTTGAAAACAACTGGTTTCTCAAAAATATAAAAGTCAAAGATCCCAATGGAGAAACCTACTACTTCCCAATATACACCTGGATTACTGACTGTAAGAAACATTCCTTCAATGAGGGTCAAGGTTTGTGCAAACTTGCTCATCTGACATCTCCATGCTGTGCATAAACAAGATATTTGTTTTTTTTCTGTCTGGATAGTTGAGCAGTCTTATTGACAGGATTGAAAGGGTTCATTTAAGTTGGTTGGCTTTGTTGTATGGACCAAGTTTGGGAGCTCTATGCACAAAATCGAAGGGTTTTGTGCATAGAAAACCCTTCGATTGAAATTGAGATTAGATTAAGGAGACTGGGGCATAGTCTCCATAATCTATTCTTGAACTAGCTTTGATTTGTATTTAGGATCATTTTTATGTTTGCAGCACCCAACTGCATCCATGTTTAAACCATTTCACTTAATTTCAACCATTTAAGGTCAACTGAAGATTTTGGGGTAGTCCATGGTCTTTATAATTTAATCTTTAATCTGGTGTGTCACTCGTTTTTATTTTGGGCCATATCGAGATCACAACTGTCTTGAAAGGGTTGGCTGTAGCAGAATGTATTAATAAAACTACCTATTACAAAAACTGTGGCAGTATTAATAAATAGCTGTCTCTGCATTCATTGAGTACTTCTTGAAGTTAAATATCAAACATATTTTCATCTTAATGCCATTTGAAAGTATACAGTTAAGAACTGCTGTGATTTGACTGATAAAATATTTAAGCAGAGAACTTTTTATCTTGAAAGTTCCATTTACTTGAGGGACACAAAGAACTTATAGGCGGCCAGATTTAACATCTTTGATATGTTCTTGTTTCAATGTTCTCCTTAGCTTTGATTGCCAAGAAGGAGCTCAGTCCCTCTGGTCGCTTCAATCGGCACAAAAAACTTTCTCAACTAAAGGAAACATATTGGTAAGTAGAGTTTGTATACAAATTACAGTTATACACATAAACTTCTTTCATTTTGGGTTGACTAACAAGTAAACATTTATTTGACAGATCCAATGAATTTGTGATTGCAAAAAAAAAAAGTCAAAGCTACTACATTATATAGTATGTATATAATCACACTGGGACCACAAATTCACTATCACACTGTCATAACTTTATTTTTTTTTCAGCTGGCAAGTGTTTGAAAAGGGAATACCTCACCATATTCAGGCAATGCTACCGTCTCACCTGCCTAGGAATGATCAGTTCATTGAAGTCAAGCAAGATGAGTTCAAAAAAAATCAGGAACAAACGTGAGTCCCTCTATTGCAAATATGAAGTGTTAAAATATACAGTGAGTTTTATCTTATATCAGACATACTTCTATATTTTAAAATGTATATTGTGATTCTTATTTTACAGCGTTGTTTGGAAAAAATTGAAGGAATCCACTAAGTGTTATGATACATGGCCAGATTTTGAACAGATCAGTGAGCTGATGGATTACAGCAAATATGACATCCTGGGTATGTGTCATTATGTAAGGTATCAAATTACAATGCAACTTACATATAAGAGGAAAATTGCTACATTTGAACTGGTATTATTTCACAATTCATCCACAATATAAGTCCATCTTTATCCATACATATATAGTCATGTTTTACTTACACACACAAACACACACCTACATCCCAAGAAAAAAGATGAGCAGAGATTTCCTTTGTTACAGGCTATGTCAAAGACAACTGGAAGGATGATGCTTTCTTTGGCTACCAGTTTCTAAATGGTATTAATCCCATGTTGATCCAACGCTGCACTTCCCTGCCTGACAACTTTCCTGTCACTGAACACATGATCTGCCATTACTGCAATTTGCCTCAGGAAATTGAGGTAATTAACCTTAAAAAGATGAGGAAATAAAAAAAAAAAAATCAGTGGACTAATGGTTTCTTTTACTCATTGGGGTGATGTATGCCAGATCTTAAATGTCTTCACAAATGCAAAGTTGATTTCCCGTACATCTAAGGCAAGCTCTTACTATTTTGCTCTAAAATTAAACAGAAAGGCAACATATATCTGTGCAACTACCAGATTTTGGATGGGGTAGCAACAAGAGACATCAAAGGAAAAAAACAATATCTGATGGCTCCACTTGTCCTGCTCCATAAAACAGCCGAAGATAAACTGATGCCTATTGCTATTCAGGTAAGATGTCACTTTCATGAAAAACTTTTTAGTATACATAGATATATGGTCTTATTATGGGCATAACTGTGCACTTTTTAAAATAGCATATTTTGAAAAACAAAAAAAGACAACTCTAGCAGTGTTTCTTTGAACTCCATGTTCTCTTCAAGGGACAGCATGGTTATTTATTCAAAGAGGAAAAGTTCACAATAGTGAAAGACCACATCAGTTTTTAACATCAGAATCAGAATAAGAACGCCTTATTGTCATTGTACAGAAGCACAACTAAAGTACATTTCAGTACAGCCTATCCGGAGAAGACAAAAAAATAGATGGAGCCCCGGGTGCTCCCGTCGCCCAGGGCTACAGCCCTACAGCCCTGGGCAAGGGGAGCACCGCCCTTTCAACAGATGAAAGAAATTACATTTGGTAGGATAGGATGAGGACAAAAAACGTTTTTTTTTCATTATTAAATTATTAATTTCCTCAATAAATTAATAATGTCTTAATTCAATCAATAAATTACATCTTCTTAATCAGTTCCGCAATCTTGTAGTTCAGCTTTTGTGTTAAATTCATACTTAATTTCAAACTTGCTGTCAATCAGAGTCAAGTCTTTGTTCTAATAAACTATAATTGAATAAAAATCTGCAGTTAAATTTAAAACCATAACAGCAAAACCTTTAAGAAAAATGCAAACAAAAAAATATTGTTTTAAACCTTGTGTTATTTTTATGTCAATTAATAATCAATTTCAAGCAAACAGAGAAGCTAACCTACACATTTCTTTTTTTTTTTCCTGCAGCTGCAGCAGAAGCCAGGAGCAGACAACCCGATCTTCCTCCCTTCTGATTCTGAGCATGACTGGCTGTTGGCAAAAATTTTTGTGAGAAGTGCGGAGTTTAATTTCCATCAACTCAACTGTCACCTGCTGCGCACTCATCTGCTGTCAGAAGTCTTTGCAGTATCACTGATGCGCAACTTGCCCATGGTGCATCCTCTATACAAGGTAATAGAAGCTGTGGAGACACAAAATTTTGTATTGTTTATATTAGTACTTAGTTTACATTGTTTAACTCTATGACTTTGTCCAGGTGTTTATTGAATTAGCAGTTGTGTATGTCTAAAACAAAAAATATAGCATGAAAAAGCAACAACATCTAATTCAGTTATAAGTATGCCTAAAAGAGTTGTCTTTGTCCTCAGCTTCTTATACCCCACTCTCGCTACACTCTGCACATTAATACCATGGCTCGATTAATTCTAATATCTGAGACCGGTGCTTTCACACAGGTGAGAAAGACATTGTTTGGGGAATACCATTATTTATGTCATTTCCAAATAATCCCTTTGTCTTTGAATTAACTTTTCACTAGGTGGCAGCTTCGGGTGGAGAGGGTATGATCCAAATCCTGAGGAAATCCCTGTCCTCAATGACATACAGGTCCCTATGCATACCCGATGACATTGAAGACCGTGGGATGAAGGACATCCCAAACTTCTTCTACAGAGATGACGGACTTAAGCTGTGGGACATTCTACACCGGTACAATTGATTTGTCCTCTTCCTGTAATTATGTTTTTAAACATAGAGAGTCAAAAGTACGATTGATGTTTTATTATTCAATAGGTGAAAAAAAAAACATTTTTAAGGATTTATGTTTTTAAATCCCCTTCTTCCTTTGAGTATATTTGTCTTTAACCTGTCATTCACGAGAGGACCCAAATTTGGGTCCTCTCGTGAATGACAACCTGTGAACAACAGGTTAATAAGTGTAATAATTATTAGCTAGTCATGTAGAAACCCAAAACACTTCTTCTTATGGAGCCCAGGTTTTTGACCCCATAAGTGCTGTTGATTCCCACAATATGTTTGGAAAACACACCACACATTACACCAAACATTACAAACCTTTAAATACAAGATCACCCAGACTCAAAGAGTCGCAGTTCTTTAGGCTCAACTCTGAGAGTACAAGGACAGTTGGGATGTAACCTAGAAAGAAAACACACACCAGAAAGAAGACCACCACAAAAGTCTGATATATGCCAGCTAAACAAACAAATACACAAAATATAAATCTTGCCTTTATTAGCATCAAAAATAATTACAAATTAGTGCAAATAGTGAATTTTATGAGGAGATATGAAGCTTCTCTTACCTAGTGTTCAACACTGGCAAAACACAGAATTTAGACCTGGAAAGCAAACAATGGGCATGATGTTACTTATTACTTCACTTTTTTTATTCTTCTGGTAAAACCAGCAGAACAAACTTATTGTTGTCTTGTAATGAAGTGGGTAGAGCTGTACTTTGGTTGACAGGTGAGGGGGTTGGCTTGGAGTTGCTAGGTAATAAAATTGTAGCAACAATTTAGAGGTTTTTGAAAGACATGATTTTGCAGACACCAGTACATTTACTTTTTTCCAAAAAATGGCTGGGTGTTTTTTTTTCTGCTCCAGAGCTGTTTTGAGATGCAGTAGATAACTAAACAGAAGTACAGAAACATGTAAAAAGTAATTTTTTTTCCCATATTAGTTGACCTTTGGATACAACAACAATATTGCTAAGTTGGCAACAGTGATCTCACTTCAAGGTGATGTCATGTTCTGCTTTGCTTTATGGCCGTCCCTGCTGCATGTCACATGTGTTGTTTTGAGACAGTCTGACTCTGTACCACCACATACCGGCAGATACTGTTATTATTCTATATCCTATCTGGGTTTAGAAAAAAAAAAAAAAAAAAAAAATATATATATATATATATATATATATATGATCCTTGATTGGGATGTAACGAACAATTCTGATCAAGTGTAAAACCACATGATCGGCTCGGGACATCCCTGATTTGAAAACATGGAAATATTTAAAACAGAAAACAAAAACATTATGAATCTAAAATCCAAGTGGATACAAACTGAATATTGAATGCAAATACTTACAAAATTCACAAATTCTTTGAAAATATTTAAAACGATTAATTTTAAAGTATTAGACCATGACAGTGACCTCACCAAAAATGACCTTTTCCTCACCTTTCGCTGAAAAATTTACAACTTTTTTCTTTAGGTTTACAATATAAATAAGTATCTGTATCTCAAACCACACATTCTTTCATATGTTATTTTTTTCATATAGTTGTAAGGTAAGCCTTTAATGTAAAATTAATCTATTTACAATTATACCGTCCTCCATCTGGAAAAGTTTTGTCGAAGGAATCCTAAAGCACTACTACAAGACTGATGATGATGTTCAAAACGACCGTGAACTAGAAGACTGGATATGGGACATTTTTGAGCATGGATTCCTTTGCCCAAAAGAAAAATCAGGTAGGTTCTTATCCTGTTTAACCAAGATTCTGCTTAAAACAGGATATGCAAGTGTAAAAGTATAATTTCGTTTGGCCCTGTGTCATGTTTCTTTTAATGCGCTAAGATTAGGCTCCTAGAGGGGCCCCAACCTCAACTCTATTGAAAATGTGTGGATTATTCTTTCAAAAAAGTATCTAGTTAATGAGGGAGTGGGGGGAATCCCAACATCTTAAATGCATTCTTTTAATTTAGCAATGGATAGAGTTTGAGTTATTCATCCAGTATGTTTATCAGAGTCTGTTGATGGTTACAAAAATTGCATGGTGTGGATGTTTAAAAACCAAACAAGAAACAACTTGTATTCAAGTTGTTTGTCGTTTGCTTACACCACTCTGGGAAAAAATACCTAAACTGATAATATTGCCAATATTTTGTTTATAGAGAAAGCATACTGCCTATTATATAGTAGCAAATATAAAACATTCCTCAATATTTTTATTTTTAAATTATCAGGAATCCCCCTGGACTTTAAGAATGTGAATGATCTGGCCAAGTTCGTGACTATGGTGATCTTCACTAGCTCAGTCCAGCATGCTGCTGTGAACTCTGGACAGGTGAGGTTTTATATTTTATTGATGAAATTTGCTCACCTATTCTTTTTTGATGGATAACACTATATAAATTTTTATGTGGTTTATCATTGATTGATGCATTTTAGAAAACCAATAACCAAACTGAACCATTCTAAATTTAAAGTTTTATTTATTTACACTTTAATCACTTTGTAATACTGTCCTCAACAAATGCTGACAAACCGTTGTTATTAGAAGTTGTTTGTGTTTTCTGAAATTGGAAATTCCTAGGCCAGTTTTTTTTAAAGGTGTTTGATAGTTACAAGAAAATATTGCATGATTATTCATTCTGGTTTACTTTATGATGTGTAGATCTTCCGCATTGCTAGGTCCAACAGTTTGGTGAAACAAGAAATTGTAAAGAGGCTTGTGTTGTATTATTCCATAATCCCTTACAACAAAAAATTTTTGAACACACACCAAAAAGAATATCAAACACATCAAATTGTTTAATTAATTGTCATATACTATGCCTTAAAACTTAACAATCATGGTTACTTGTGCATCTCAGTTTGACTATGGTGGCTGGATGCCCAACCTGCCAAGCACCCTGCGACGTCCCCCACCATCCACAAAAGGGGAAGCAACTGAGGCCACAATACTGGAGACACTGCCAGACAAAAGCATAACACTTGCAGCCATGACCACGTTGTATTTGCTGTCTAGGAGATACAGTGACTTTGTAAGTGGGAAAACCTCAAAACACTCTCAAAATTGTGTTCAAGTTGTGTAAAATACATTTATTCTATCTGTGTGTCAATTAGTTATCAACTGTTAAAACAGAACAGAGTTTTGTTCAGTATATTTTAAACAAATCCCTCACCTCATTATATCAGGTTGTTTCAGGTAAACATCATGCTTAAATTAGTTAACATGTATATATATGCTGTACAAGTGAAAATCAAAACATACTCTAGATTTGCTAAAATACATGCAGCTGTTTTTTTTTTTTACCTCTTTATACATAATTTTCAATTGTCTTTACCTGATATATTTAAACATCAGCAGAAAATATTGTAAGTGTATGATTTATTTCATCAGGTTCCTTTTGGCACTTACCCTGAGCATCACTTCACAGAGGAGCAACCCCTGAAGCTGATGGAAAAATTCAAAGAAGAGCTGAAAGAGCTAAGTAAAGTTATCAAGGAAAGAAACATCAAACTGGATGTCCCATACAAATACCTGGACCCAGAAGAGATTGAAAATAGTGTGTCCATTTGAAAATTAGATGATCAGACATGTTCCATATCAAATTCAGTCACTAATTCACAAAAATGAGCTAAGGAGGAAATGCATGTTTTACCAATCTTTTCTGGTGTCGCACAAGCGATAGTCTTTTGGGTCTTTATTAATAACATAAAGCACGGTTGTTCTGCAGGATGACTAGTTAAGGTTGTTTCTTGGATTAAGAAACCAGGTACCAAGATCAAGTACAATGTAGAACCTCTTTGGGATACTTGGATCTTGAGATTTGTGCTTATTGTTGTTTCACTACATAAATTAATCAGTGTGCTTCATCTACCTTGCACAACTATTGAAGTAGTTAGATATTGTTGACCAAACAACCAAAGCAGTACAAATACATGTAGTACATTGTAGGGTCTAGTTTGATTAGTAGGGCTTTTTGATTAGTCAAAGTGTAAAAACAGTGAGCATATTTGTGTGTATTGGTGTTTCAACTGAAAAATAAACACATCTGGCCTGTGGATGTTATGGTGGGGTGACGGTTAAACTTACTTGTTAGATGATCCATTGTCAGATTTCTATGTGGAGATTGCTGGAATGCATTTGCTATCTTGACGGGTGAAAATTTGAGTTTGTGTTTTTTTTTTTTAACATATATTTAAATGGGGCTGTAGTGTGGTCTTCAAAAATGCCTAGACGTTTGAAAAGGGTTACAAAAATATTAAGATAAGAAACAGAATTCAGTTGTTGCCAGAATAACATTTTTCATTTTAACTAAAAAAGTGTTATTTTCCTTTCTTTATTCAATTATTTTCAAATGACTATTGTATTGTTATGGGTGGTGGATTTACATTTGTTCTGTACTTTGCTAATTACCTAAATAGCTCTGTAAAATGTTGTATTAATTTTATGGACCACATGATTTGAGAACCGGTTCAATCAATATGGAAACAGTTCTAATATTTTAGGTGATATTTGAATGACTATTTGTTTAAAAAGTTAGAACACAATAGGTATATTATAGCACACAACTATGATTTTTGAACCATGTCACAGATATTAGATTTGCAAGCAATATAAATGCTCAGTCGAAATGAATAAACATTTCAATTGGTGTTGGGGGAAAAATGTTTTGTTTTCTTTGAAACGCCAGTTGGAACTTATTTTATTGTTTGTATGTTAGTTTATATTTGTGGATTTTTTCAACAGTATGAGCAAATTTATTGGAGTGTTATTTTACTTATTTAACTTTGTTCAAAAACTTGTGCTTTAAGCTACTCTTCAGAGTGAGCTTGTTTACTCACCATCAGTCTTCTTTTTACATAAAAAAAAATCAAGTCTTAATATTGCACCATCTTGAAAAAAATACAATCGAAAGGGTACCTCATAGAAAATTAATAATTAATAAAATTAATAAATCTTTTGCTAAACAAGCAAAAGATTTGTTCACCTGAGACTATTTCCCAAATTCTTCACAAAACTGCGTAAAATTTATCAGTTTGATAGATGGTTCTCAAATCATGCCACAGGTGGTCAATAATATTTAAGTCTGGAATTTGATACATCCATTCTGCAAAAGTATGTTTTAATCTGAACCAGTGGTCTCAAACTGCAGCCCTGGACACTTTTGGATGTGTATATTCTAAACAAACGACTAAACTCCCTCACTTGCATGCAGTCAAGCTCTACACAATAATTCTCCTAATGACCAAATATTGGAGCTGGTGCTGAAGCAGAGAGACTTCTAAAAGTTGCAGGAAACTAGCACTTTGAGAACTGGAGCTTGAGTTTGAGAACACTGATCTAAACCAATTATTTATTCATTGTATCTCTGGCTGCATTTTTAGAGCCCTGCTGGAAGTAATACCTCACTGCAATTTTAAGTCTTCCATTTATTTTGACCAGCTTGATTTTTCCTACTGAGTATTTAATGCCACTACCATGTTATAACGTAGTGTGTGAACGTTGCAGTGCAGTTTCAACTTTCAATCATATTTAGGGCATGATCTACAAAGATTAAAAATCTCTGCTTCGCTTCACCACCTGATCACCCTGATGTATACTCTCCTGCAAACCCAGAAGTTTTAATATCAGCCCCTATGAATTACCATTATGAGATTATTCCCTCCAAAATGTTTCCACTTTTATCACATTGTTCCCATTAAAATAATTTTCCAATAATATATTCTAAGAATCCCTAAAAAAAGACACAAAACATTTTAAGAATTTTGAACATTTGTGTCCTATTGTCTGTATACATCAACATTGAAATAAAAGATTGCCAAGTCATTTATAAAAAAATTACAGAAGAAATACTAATTGCAGTGTCCTCATAATGAAAAAATTCACTATCTGCCTTCTCCTTCTCCCTTCACCCTCAAAACAAAGTAATAAGAGCATGGGGAGAAATGCAGCTTGAACTAAGCACCAACCTCATCTCATCTGAGTGAATTAATCAATAAATACTCCTGTATTTATTTTAACAGTCACTGCAGTTTTATTCTTAAACAGTAGGAGACACTGGTGAGAAAGAAAAACTTATTCAAGAATAAATTCACAAACAATTTCCTTTCCCTACATCTGCATAAGCAGGGCTTGACTGATGGAAACATCAGACAGATAAGGAAGATTTCCCCTTCCTCCTAAATGGAAAGTTCTAGAACTATGCAAATTGCTGATGTAACTCCTCCTCACACGGATAGAGCCCACTCCCAACTGCTCTTATCTTCCTGTTCCCCTGCAGATGCCCATCCCACTTTTTAGTTTATGTTTGAATGAGCCAATAGAGATAAAGGGGCAGAATTTGTGTTTTTCTGCTTTCAATATTTTCGAAGGTCCTCTCATTCTACTTGTTGCATTTGGGGAGGGGAAAATATTCCCTGTCTGACTGATTAAGGTAAGTGTTTGATTTAATAGAAGGTTTCAGAATCCTGTCTGTTTTATGAAGATAAGACTTTAATTTAAATCTGGAAATTGACGATAAGGATTTAATACAATGAAAAGGCTCAAATTATACAATAAAAACATGTTCCATAAGGTCATATAGAGCCTTATTAAACAGATGGTCATGCGCGATAACATAGATTTTTTTTATTTGGGGGTGCCTTTTTAATCCATCAAACTCGATTAATTAAATTTTGACAGGTCGAGGAATCCTTAGTTTTTTTGGTCTCTAAAGTGAATTTAATCACGGTTGCTCTTCTGATACAATCATGTTTTACATCTGTGAATTAGTACAAGTTTGTTAATCTTTGCATCCCCATGTGACCTACCAAAGAATATTTGAAATACTGATGCTAAATTATGTCCAGGAACATAGTAAGTTCTCCTTAATTTTTTCATGATTAAAACCATTTTCTTTACCATAGTCAATCTCTGTGCTTGGGTCCTTTTCTAACAAGTCCTCTGTAATGTAGCTCTTATTTTGCTGAAAGTACACTTGAACTTTGCCACTGATGGATAATCAAGGGTTTTTCTGTTTTCATTTTAATTTTATTTAATTTTAATTACTAAATTAAAAGTAACAGATTTTTTACTGTCTGGGGGATCGTAGAACAATGACTAACAGAACTAGTATGACACTAACTCCAAAACACAAAAAGCATTGAGAAAAGAAAAAACAATTGTTACAGAAATTGGTTACAAAAACAAACTTCAAACAATATGAGTAAGATATCACACCTTTACTTTACGTGCATTATCCTGTAGAAAAATTGAAGAGCTGAATACACTTCAATACAGTGAATTTTAGGAAATTTATTTCAATTGTTTGTTTGGGTACAAAAGTGTAAGCAAACGTGTAAGTGAAAAGCACAATAATTGTTTTCTGCTTAAAAACATTTTTATTTGCACTTTGACATAGATTCTTACACAGGTATTTTTAAGCAACAAATTAGAGAAACTCACTTTCTAAACTCTATAGGGTCGGTACACTCACTCGTCTGACTCCATATTTCTCTGCATGCATCCCAAATAATAACATTGCATTCAAATTTGAATTATACATTTAAACAAAACTGAAATAAAATTGAAAATAATTATCATGTCCCCTCTGCTCCCCCCCAACATGTTCACAAAAGTTCCAATAATACACCTAAAATAACATGAAACACATCAGTGTGGGATTATTATCAACTATGAAAACTGAGAGGAAACTTCTCTTACTTCCCTAAATAGCCACACTGTTTTCTACCTCCTCTGGATCCAAGTATGTGTACGGCACTTCCAGAGTTTTGTTTCTCTCTTTGATTGCTGCACTCAACGCCGCCAGCTCCTTTTGAAAGTTCGCTATCATCTGCCGTGGAGTCTCCTCACTGAAGTGGTCCTCAGAGTACTGGCCAAGAGGTGCCTGATAAAATCAAGGACACTTAGTTTTTCTGCCACCGAGATGCAAATGTTTGAAACATGTAGACAACTCGTGTAAACATATAGAGCCATGAAGAAGTCATGGAGTTGCATAGTAACATTTTACCTTATATACAGGTTCATCTCAAGAAAATAGAAAACCGTGAAAAACCTAAATCATTAGGTCTTTCATATATTATAAAGATGAATTACACCAACCATTTATTTCTGCTCATATTGTGAATGGATTGAAGCTACAGAAAACCCAAAATGACATTTATCATGAAATGATAACACTTTTAAATTATTTACTACTTTAATGAGATTGACCTGTTCAAATGTTCTTGATATAGCTTGACCATATGTTTGCAAAACACACTGAAGTGTGAACACTCACAAAGTCACTGGACTGCTGGCTGAGCAGCCACATGATGGCCATGCCCTGAACTGTGGTGTTGACGTCCGGCAGTGTTTTCAGCATCGTTTCTTCAGTCGCTTCCCCTTTTTTGGTGGGAGGTGGCAGTTGCAGGGAGA